>NC_143487.1:22438216-22734681 GCF_027475165.1 Benincasa hispida
AACACTAACACGAATGCCTTTCCGCCGTTCACTAACCCATTCCATAACTCCTTCAATTGGGAGCTTGTTAGCTTCACCAAGCTTCCGAAGCTGACAAACACCACGGATCTTGGAGCCTGTGAGTCAAGCCACGCCAAGCAACTGTGATCTTCTTTCCAAAATTCAAATTGGGACTGGGCTGAGTTCTTCAACAGAGAGTGAATTGGTCCAATTGTGTAAACTTTGTTATATATCTTGGAAAGATTCGTCACAAATTCACCTTCGAGTTTGTCAAAGGTGTTGAGAATTACACCACAGGATTTAGATGTGGCCAAGATTTGGTTCACTAAGTTCATCGGGTCCTGTTTTGCTACATCTTCGACTGACCAAATTCCTGGCAAATCTTTACATCTTAAAAGCCCTTCTCCACCAGGAATTCCACGGAGGAGTTGGTTTTGAATTTCCCACTACAAACAGAGAAAATTAAATGGGTTTAAAGTTTTAACTCAAATTATCAATCTCTTATGCAGAAAATTGAATCAACGAAGTTACCTGGGTATGGAATTTGGCCGTCTTCAAGAAGCTTGGGAATGGAGAAGAAAAGAAACAAGAAACGGGCGCTGAAAGTAGAGAAACAAAATACAGGGATACCCAATTCTTGAGCTATATCCATTGGAAAACGAAGAATGACATCTGTAATAACACAAGTGATGGGAGAAGTCCCATTATTGTAGGAGAGGAGAAGTTGTCGGAAGAGGGATTTAGTGACTTGGTTCAAGGAAACATAGAGCTTGCCGTTGAGAACATTGTGGGGTTCATCCGGCGGGAGGCCGTCGGAAATGGAGTGGAAATGAAGGGAAGGAAGTTGGGGGGTGGGGCGGTGGATGCGGCGGTGGTTGTGGTGGGTGTTAAGGAAGGTGACTTGGAGACCGGCGTTGCAGAGGAGGTGAGCGAGGCAGAGGAAGGGCTTGATGTGGCCGTCGGCCGGAAAGGGAAAAAGGAGGATGTGATGATGGGTTGGAATATGAGAAAGCTCCATGAAAATGGAAGTTGAGGAGGTTGAATCTGATTGTGTATCAAATTCAAATTGATTAAAAGAGTATTATAATTTAATAATTTATAGAGATAAACTTAATAAAATTGTAACTGGAGCAGAGAATTATTTGTGAGTTGAGTAGTGTAAGTAACAATTTTTTGTGAAAGTTAATAAAATTGTGTATGTAACGGAGAATTGAGTTTAGTTGGTCGAGGATATATGATTGTAATTTCTTTTTTGTCACATACACAACTATGATTTATTATTATTATTATTTTAAATTGACTTAAAATAATGTTTCATATTTTAGAATTAAAAGGAATTCTTGTTTAAAGGAACATTTTTTTTCACTTTTTAAAATAACTATGAAATGAAAATTTAAAATTAATTTTTAATAGTTTAGATATATATGTATGTATTTATATATGCTCTTTAATTTAGATGATTAATTTTTTTTTTTTTTTTTTTGATGTCAAATGGAAGAAAATAAATTTTAAAAAATTATCATTATACATATAAAAATTACTAAATTTCATCAACGGTAGTTTATTGAGATTTTTAATTCAATATTGTGGTTAATAATTTCACTAAAAAAATGTACAAAGAGATAAATTGATAATCTTGTTGCTGAATATTTATGAATACATTTATATAATCTCTGTTCCAATCAAAATCATTTTTCATAGCGAACGCCCAAAAAAATATTCCATATATTTTGGTAACTGGTTTTATCTAATGTAATCTCTAAAATCATTTTTGTTTGTTTATTTATTCAATTCTATGAGGATTTTCATTAAAGAATCCATTGAATAAATTTATAATTTATATAGTATAGTAACTTTCTTTTACTTCTTTTCAAATTTTATTCAATTGGATAGGGTAAAAAAAAACTTTCATTTATATCTATTTTTTTTTCTAAAAAACATACATACATTCTAATCTAAATTTTAATTTTAAAAAAACAAGTCAAAATTAAAAAAACATATATTTATATCTAAATTAAATACTTTATTTAGTTATATGACGTATTAAAAAAATTATGTTAGGATCTTTAGTTATTTGTATTTCTTTAATACATGCAATCAATATTCGTCGTGTGTGTGTGGTTTTTTAAGGAAATTCAATTAAGACAAAACATAACTTTACTTCTATAATAAAGCTTTAATTTAGTACTTAGGCCGATAAATTTACCAGAAAAACACAAATTAGAAACTTCATGATTGGGATTCCACGTTATAAACGTGATAAGAACAGTTTAATTTGTTCCAATCATTTCTATGTTTGGTTTAGTAGTAAATTAATAGAAAGATAATGGGTCATGGCGGTGCTCAATGGAAAATTGTTCAAATTAATCCAACATTCAAAATTTCTTTTTAATGTAATTGACCTTTTTTTTTTCGGAAAACTTGTTTTTTTTCCTTTTTTTTTTCTCCGTTTTAAAGATGCGAAAATACCCACTTTATCCTTAGTTTCAAATGAATCACTTCTCACTTCTCCTTTACTTTTTGGGCTTAGTGTTTGTCTTATATTACAAAAACATCACACATACCGAAAATTATCTAAGTTTAAACTTTATGAAGCCATTTAAAAGTAATATACTTTAAAATTTGGCTCAATTTATAAGCATGGTTGGAAAGAACACAAAAAAAAAAAAAAGTATGAAAACGACTTTCATTTAGTTAAAATGGAGTTGTATCGACAAATACATAACCAAAACAAAATTATCGTTCGCGCAAAAAAGTGAGCAATAGTTGATAGCATGTACGTGATTGATGAACTCAGGTGACATCAATTTGGAGATACTTTTAATGATTCAAAATCAATTTTAGTAGTATGAAAATGTGAATAAAAGTGTAAAATTAAACATTGAATTAATTTTTAGTGGTTAAAAATGTGTTTCGAAGTGATTTTAATTACTTCAAAATCATTTCCAAACATGCACTTATCCTCATGTTGGCAAAACAATGGAAAATTGGATTTCTATGGAATGAGACAACACCACAAGAATTTTGGGTTTTAATGTCGATTGAAACAAGTGAAATCGGATGTATAATGTCGGTTTTAAAAAAATAGATCTTTAATGTCAGTTTTAAACCGACATTGAAGTCGGGCTACAATGTCGGTTTAAAACCGACATTAAAGGCCTTTTTTTTTTAATTTATTAAAAATCCATTTCAAATTAAATGAAATCTTCTCTCTCTTTTCACTTCTTTCTTACCAAAACCCTCTCCTCTCTCAGCTTGGTCGTGTACATCAGTTTTGTGGGTTTTCGTCACCAGTGTTGCTTGGATCTCCGTCGTCGCGGGCTTCTTTCGGTGGTGGGTCATCGTCGTGGGTGTTCTCCGGTCGTTTTTCGGTTGGTTTTCGTCGGCACGTGGGTGTTCTCGAGGTGTTCCTGTGGGTTGACGTCACTGATTTTTCTTGGATCTTCGTCGTCGTGGGCTTCTTCTGGTGGTGGGTCATCGTTGTGGGTGTTCTTCGGTTGTTTTTCGATTGGTTTTCGTTGGCACGTGGTGTTCTCAGGGTGTTATTCGCCGACGCGTGGGTTCTTTGTGGTTCTTTGCGTGTTATGGTGGTTCTTCATGTGTTCTTTTGGGTTTCTTCGTTGGCGCGTGGCCCTTAAGTGTCGTTGTTCTCCAGTTGGTTTTTCAGTGTTGTTCGTCGTGGTTGTTTTTTCAGTGGGTCAGCTCGCCATTCGTCCAGTTGGTTCCGATCGTAGAGGTGGGTCACCGACATCGTGTTCAACTCACAGTTTGTTAGATCTGTCGTCTCAACTCTATTTGCAAAGGTCCGGTGCTCACCGACATTCCAATCTTCGAGCTCTGGTTCGGATCTCTTCAAGTTTGTAGGTTGTTTAAGTTGTTTGCTTGGAAAGGGAAAATTTTATTTTCATATAAATTTTCAATTTAGTAATTTAAAGTTATTTCATTCATTTTATTTTTATTTTAATGATTAACCTTATTGAAATTTTGAAATGTTGGAATTAAATTAGTTGAAGAATATATACTTGGTTGGTAGTCTTGAAATTTGTTGATTATTGATTGGTGTGTTTCAAGTGTTATTTCATTAATTTTATGTTTTGTTCCAATGATTGAGCTTATTGAAATTTGTTAATGTTGGAACGAAATTAGTTCAAAAGTATGTACTTGGTTGATAGTCTTGTATGGTATGGTTCAAGTGTATATCAAAATCCTTTTTCTTTCAATTATATATAAACTAATTTGGTCTTACTTGGATGATTAAGTTTGATTGGTGTGGTTCAAGTGTTATTTCATTAATTTTATGTTTTGTTCCAATGATTAAGCTTCTTGAAATTTGTTAATGTTTGAATGAAATTAGTTAAAAAACATGTACTTGATTGATAGTCTTGCTTGGTGTAGTTCAAGTGTATATCAGAACCAATTTGTTAATCTTTTTGGTCTTATTGTTGATCATGGTTAAATTTAAAAGTTACTATTACGTAATATTCCCTTGTTATTGTTTGTCTTTTTCGTAGATTAAGTTGCATATTTTACAATCATGGATAAGTCATGGATAAAATAAATAGAACGTCACCTGAGTATGGTTTAGGGGTTGAGATGTTTATTAAAAATGGTCTACAACATTCAAATATACCGAATGTCATGAGTTGTCCATGTTTGAAGTGTGTGAATGCAAAGACTATAAATGTGAACACAATAAGAGATCACTTATTTTTTAATGGTATAGATCAAAGTTATCAGACATGGATTTTTCATGGTGAATCATTACCGATTAAGAGAAACAATGAAAATGTGTCTACTAGTGAAAGAGACAAAGTTGATGACGATGATGTTGATGTTGGTGACACAATTGGAATGTTTGAGGCTGCATACAACTATTTTAATGAAAATTTCGATAATTTTGAAGAATTATTAGATGATGCGAAGAAATCATTGTACCCAAATTGTAAAACTTTTTCCAAACTATCTACATTGGTAAAGTTATATATTTGAAAGCTAAATTTGGATGGAGCGATAAGAGTTTCACTGAGTTGTTGGAATTAATTCATGACATATTACCTAGTCCTAATGAAATTCCAACTTCTACTTATGAAGCAAAAAAGATGTTGGGTACTCTTGGAATGAAGTATGAGAAGATTCATGCATATAGCAACGATTGTTGCTTGTTTAGAAAAGAACTCTCTAATGCAAATGTATGCCCCATTTGTGGTACGCCAAGATGGAAGCTTCATAAAAATTTAAAGGAAAGGGCTAAGAATATCCCAGCAAAAGTCATGTGGTATTTCTCCCCAATTCCAAGATCTGAAAGAATGTTTCGATGTAAAGAAACAACAAGTTTATTGACGTGGCATGCTAAAAAAAAAGAAACATATGGTTTATTAGAACATCCCAAAGATGCCCTATTGTGGAAAAAAAATAGACAATTTATTGCCAGAGTTTGGGTCAGAACCTAGAAATCTTCATCTTTCTCTTTCGATAGATGGGATAAATTCACATGGAGATCTTAGTAGTAGATATAGTTGTTGGCCAATGATGTTAGTGACGTACAATCTACCTCCATGGTTGTGCATGAAGTGAAAATTTTTTATGTTGACTGTACTAATATCTAGTCCTAAACAACCGAGAAATGACATAGATGTTTATTTAGCTCCATTAGTAGATGATTTGAAAAACTTTGGAAAGATGGGGTAGAATGTTACGATGCATATGAAGAACAATATTTCATGCTTAAAGCTATTTTATTTTCAACCATTAATAATTTTCCTGCGTATGGTAACTTGTGTAGTTATACGGTTAAAGGATATCATGCATGTCCAATTTGTGGAGAGAAAACTTCATCCACTTATTTACCAAAAGGGAAGAAGATGGCATATCTTCGAGCATCACAAGTTTCTACCATGCCATCATCTATATAGGAAACAAAAGAAAGCTTTTAATGGTGCACAAGAATTAGAATTTTCTCCAGACCCATTGAGTGGGAAAGAAATTCTTGCAGAAACAAATAAGTATCAATATTCATTTGGTAAGAAAACTATCACAGAAAAGAATAGTGGAGATAGCCCTTCAACTTATTGGAAGAAAAAATCTATTCTTTTTTAGTTAGAATACTGGAGGTATCTTGACATGCAACATTATTTAGACGTGATGCACGTTGAAAATAATGTATGTGCAAATCTTATTGGCACATTGCTTGATATTCCTAGTAAAATGAAGGATGGAATAAAAATTCGATTAGATTTGGTGGAACTGAACATTAGATTAGAGTTAGCCCCTCAAGTAGGAGAGAAAAACTTTTTACTTCCCGCATGTTATACATTAACATGAGTTGAGAAATTGAGCTTTTGTAAGATACTATCAGAAATTAAAGTACCTGAAGGCTATTCATCGAACATTCAAAGTTTAGTGTTGCTCATAGATTTGAAACTTTATGGACTTAAGTCGCATGACCATCACGTTCTTATGCAATAATTATTACCTGTAGCCATTCGTGATATTTTACCCAAACATGTAAGACTTGGAATTACTCGCCTATGCTTCTTCTTTAATGCTATATGTTGCAAGGCGATCGATTCATCTCAGTTAAAGATGGTATGCAAGAGGATATAGTTGTCACTCTATGCCTCTTAGACAAGTATTTTCCACCATCATTCTTCACAATAATGGTACATCTTGTAGTGAATTTCGTAAGAGAAGTGTAGTTTTGTGGATCTGTTTATTTGAGGTGGATGTATCCTTTTGAACGATACATGAAAGTGTTGAAAAGTTATGTATGAAATAGAAATAGACCAGAAGGATGTGTTGGAGAAAATTATATTGTCGAAGAGACTATAGAATTTTGTTCTGAATTTGTATCTAGTTTTAATTCTATTGGGCTAAACTCATCAACAAAGAAAGAAAACTCAAACTTTGATAGAGCATTGTCAGCTGTTTCTTTTATCAGACCGAGTAAGGATGAGTTGGATCAAGCTCATCTTTATGTCATTCAAAATGTAAATGATGTGCTTCCTTACGTCGAGTATGTAGATCTCCATCTTATTCACGTTTTAGGTTACTTGATTATTCAATAATTTACTAACTTTGTCATTTATAATAGGCAACATATGAATATTTTGTCTAGGCTCAATTCTGGTAAAAGTAAAAGTAGAAAGTGGCTTCAAGAAGAGCATAATCGTACATTCAGTTAGTGGTTGTGCACACGGGTAATCTCTAGAGGCCTATTGTTTGATGTATAATTAAATGTTAGCTACTAAACTATTATAAAATATATCGTAGGTTGAACTAGCTCTCGAAGTTCCCAAAAATTCCATATCGCCTTCTTTAAGATGGATAGCTAATGGACCTTGTCCAACTGTGGCAAAATATTCTGGTTACGTGGTTAATGGTTACTGCTATGACACAAAGAATCGCGATGATATTAGGACGGTTCAAAATAGTGTAGTTAGTATAATGGCTATCACAATGCAAGTCTCTAGTACTAAGGACAAAAGCCCTGTCATGTCATATATGACCTTTTATGGTATAATACAAGAAATATGGGAGTTTAACTATCATGATTATCATTTATCTAACCATGATCTATTTATTTGGAAGATTTATGTATAATTTTTTTTTTATGGGGTATTTGGTGTAAGTATTCATGGAAGTACTAATTGATATTTGTGAATGAGAGAAATGATTATTACAGAGGTGATTGATAATTATAATTATTGTTCTATGAAAGTGTGTTATTGATATATAAATGTTGGTGATTAGTGTGTTTATTTTATATTTGATGAGTATATATAATGGATTGGAAATATTAATTCTTGTTTGTGGATAAATTATTATAGAAGTGTGCTTCATTGCAGGTAACTTTGTATTTACTTTTGTGGTAGAGTGTATTGTTCTATCTATTGTTCTATCTCATGTTTGACTTCAGTGAATTCATAGGGGGAAGAAAAATATTGATGACTTGCCATGCACATTTTTTATATTTTTTAATAGAAAACAATGACAGACATTTTTTGACCCAACACGAGACATATAATGTCGTTTTTAACTTTTTGACCGATATTAAAAATGGATTCGACAACAGAATTTAAAAAAAAGGGGCAATAATTGAAAAAAACAGACATAGATTATGGGCTTCAATGTCGATTTAAAGGGCTTTAATGGATTATGGGCTTCAGTTGACAACCGACATTAAAGTCCTTTAATGTCGGTTTAAAACCAACTCCAACGATCACCTCAATTGACCACCACTGGCGATCGAACTTGGCGGCTAACTCCAACGATCTTTTTTAACAATCAACTTCAATAAACAGACACCTCCAATAGCCAACTTTAGCGATCAATAACTATATTGATTATCTCCCACAATCAATTCTTAAGAACTAATACTGACCACTAAGATCAATCATATGCTAAAAAAAATTCAGTTAATGAAAGTGTTTTGAAATTATTAGTTCATATTGTTTAATAGTCGTCCTTTATGGTAATTTGATGTATTAGAAACAATTATAATATATATAAAACTAAACAAACTTATATATAATTTTTTTTTTATTATATAGCAAACCAAACCAACTTATACATAAAAGCACTGTTTGAGAAAAACCAAACAGCTAATTGTTTTTATTTGAAGTAGTTTTTATCAAAATGATTTAAATGATTTTTTTTTTTTTTTGAAAACAATTTTTTCCTAGTCAATCCATAGTGAAATTGCTAATTTTAACCAAAAAAAGTGAGTTTTTTTTTTTTTTTTTTTTGTACGAATGAACCTTTCAGAAGGGTCATTATGATTGACGACATGCCTCTCACAAACGTATGAAATCTAATCTTCTACTTATGTTAAAATCACTATTGCATTCTATAACTTATCGCATTAGGGATGATCATATTTTTCGTACCCTAACGCAATACCTATCTCTATCGCAATCTTCATATTTTTCACGAAAACCCAACAAACAGTGAGAAAATGGGGAAACACAACAAACATTTTATACCATCTTGCGTTAGGGATGGCCATGTAACCTTAATGTGAAGGTCATCTCCATCACGATTTTTATTTTTCTCACTCAAAAAACAACAAACTCTAAGAAAAATGGGGAACACAATAGAAAAATAAATATTGTGATAAAGATGGTTATCGCGTTAGGGCTACGATAGACATGATCATCCCTAATGCATAAAATGCGATAGTGCACTCTGACGTAAGTGGAATGTTAAATTTCATACATTTATGAGATGCGAGTCATTAACCATATAAAGGAGCCAGTTGGTCATCCGTACCAAAAACTCGGTTTTCATCTTTCAAAACTATCTTTCAAATCTACCTTTTAAAACTAACCTCCTTTCTAAAAACTACTTTTTCCAATATCTTTCGTATCATATTATAAGTCGAAGGCCACACAAAATGAAAATATAATTTTGTCTTTCATTCCAGTATTTTCAATTTTGCCTATATCTGACCCTACTTTTCGTACCCAACTTCAATTTTAAACTTTAAACTTTAGTTTTTCATTTTGTTTGTCCCATGTTTATGGTAAGTTTCAACTATAATCCTTGTGGTACATTTATTGTTATTTTTAAAGGAAAAAATTTTGGAATTAAAAAAAAAAATGGTTGAGACTTCTCATAAGAATTAAGAATTTCCCTGTCATTTTTTACATGAATTTATTTGTAAAAATTGAAAAATTGGGAAGAATTTTTTAAATGCATGATAGTTGTCTTTTTAACTTAAAATTAAGAATGACAAACAAAAAACACTTTTAAAAAAAAAACTTAAACAATCCATTTACGAGAATCTCCGTAAGATTTTTTTTTTTTCTTAAATACAAATATATAGAAAAGACTAACTTAAACTTATGAGGAAAAAATTGGAATTGGGTAAGAAACTTACCAGGAAATTTTTTTAAAAAGTTTTTTTCTTTTATTTTTTTTTCTCTTGTAAGTTAAGTTAGTTTTTTTTTTTTAATCTTAGACTTTCGAGAATTTCCATAAAGGAAGTGTAATAAAAATAACTTTTTTTATTAAAAAAAAAAACTTAGTAGGAAATTCCCTAGGATCTTAACAGGAATTTTTCACAGGGATATTACCAGAAATTTTTCCATAGATTTTTTTTTTTTTAAATTTTCCGTTATTAGTTTGGAGTTGAAGACACTTGGATGAGAGACAAAATAGTATAGGTAAGGTTCTTCACTAAAAATATGAAAAAGTAATAAAGAAGTTAAAATAAGTAGTTTTTAAAAAGGTTAGTTTTGAGAGATGAAAACCTTTTTTTAGGTTAAAAGATAGCAAATTACCCAATCCATACATTTCTTGAATCATTACATACTAAAGTTCTAATATTGAGTTCATATTTGGTAATAATTTTATTTTTCATTTTCTATTTTTTTGAAAGTTATGCTTTTTTCCTCCAACTTTCCAATTTTAGTTTTCAATTTTGTTAAAGAAACACTTACATCCCGTTTGATGGGCAATTCAAAATATATTTTATGTTTTCCGATTTACTCAATTCAGCGAATTTGCATTTAGTAGGCAATCATATTATATTTTTCGGAAATTATTTTCGCATTCTTTGATCCAAATGATGCAAATTTTGAAAACAAAAATTTATATTAGTAGTGTATATAGATTTTGAATTTAAAATTTTAAAATACATAATTTTATTAGGAAAAATAAAAATAATAATAAATATAAAATTTCATCCTATAAACTCAATTAATTTTGTTAAGTTAAAATATGTATTGTATAATATATTACATATTATATGATATTACAAAATAATAATTATACAAAAAAATAAACATAAAACAAGTTCATAAATTAATTAGTAATAGTTTGTTGAGACAATATGTTTGGTTGATTTTATTACAGACAAAACTTGAGCAACATAATTCACAACATGTCTTATATTGTGTCACACAAAATATTTCTGCAACATGTTTCATATTCTGTAGTTTTTACTTCGCTTTAAGATGTTTCCTTATGCAAAATGAGGTAATCTAACACACAACAATTTTAGTTAAGCAAGATGTCACAGTAATACAAAGAACAAAAGAGGTAAAGTCAGATAACTGAAACAATTACTAAACACGTGTTTGGTAACCCAGTTCGTTGAAATACTACTTACAGATGGGGGACAATGTCCCCGTGGAAAGAGATTCTCACTAATCTAATGTCAAGCAATATAATATCGTACTTATTTGTAAAGACGTAAGAAATACAGTGACAATCAAATAGCTCAACTCCTTTCAAGATCACTTAGACTCCCCTAAATGTGAGATTCCCTCTCAAAGAACTTAGACTTCTCCTAAGAGTTTAAATGCTAGTGACCGAATATTTAGGCTCCCCTAAGTGTGAGCCTCCTTCTCACCTAGACTTTTCTTTTTCCAATTTCAAATGAAAATTACCTACTTGATGAACTTAGACTTCCCTAAATTTTAGAATCCTTTCCAAGATGCTGAAGTATAAACCAATGTTGTTTTTGGAATAACACATAAGAAAAAGCACACTAATAATCTAGAGTAAAAACACGTATTCCTTTATGGAATAGCTAATGTATGGACATCAGGAAGAACAATCGAACAAGCTATTCCCGACACAACATAAGCCAACATCAAACAAGCTATTCCCAACACACAAATTATATCGTTAACATAACTTAAACAGTAACAGAGCAGACACGGAAATTATATCATCACTGATATTGCCCAACAACAAGAACACACACGGGGACTAGTCTCCCTCTTTGTTTAACTAAAAAAGAAAACTACAACACCAGTCAAAACAAAAGACCAACACACAACACCAACATAAGCACTCAACTAGCACTAAGAGTAATAATACCATCCAACACATCATCCTGCCCACCAGAAGCTGAACCCAGATCAGTGCGAGAAGCAAAAAGCAATACCTGAAGAACCCCATAACCTCAGACTTACGTTCACAGCACTATTGCATGAGAAGACTAAGCTCTCTAGATTTGGTGGCAGAGACATGTATAATTTGAACGAATCGAATTCCTTGTGCAAAAGTGTGCGATCGCTGTTTGCCTTAGTTATGTTGGTTGAATTTTAAATAGAATAATAACATTGAAGAATTAAACATGCTATCAAGAAATTTAAAGGCAAAAGACGTTACCTTTGAAGATCAATTGTAACATCCCGAATTTTGTTCTTAACGTAATTTCGGTATTTTCTAGTATTAAAGGACATTTTTTAAATTTTGAAAATTTAAGTGTTAGTATTGTGACTTGATTGCTAAGAAAAGAGTGATTCGTTTTAATTGTTTAATCAAAAGAAAATTGTGAGAATTGGACTTTTATGTCACACAAATTTTATTTAAAATTAATGTCGGTAATTAATTTTATTTTGGGAGGAGTTTGGTTAAATTCTTTTTTTTAATTGAAAATTTTAAGAAGAAAAGGGATTAAAAGTTGGGAGAGAGAGAATTAAAATAAAACAAGATAAAACATAATAGAATAGAATAAAATAAAATAAAATATTATATTATATTATATTATATTATATTTTTATTTCTTAATTTCTTAATTTTTCCCTTTTCTTTTTCTTTCTTTCTTCTTCATCCCCCCTCCACCCTTTTTTCTTCCAGCCGCTGAGAACCTTAAAATCTTCATCTTCTTCATCCTAACCCAACCGTGGCAGGCCATTCCGCCATCGACCCAGTCCCCTCGGGTCGCAAGTCTCGTTTGCCGCACGTCTAGCCCAACAATGCGCGTCAAATCTGTTCGGCGTCAAAGTTCTAGTCGTGTCACGCTGCTCGCTGAAGCCGTTCGCGTCAATTTGGAACTGACCTCAAACTAAGCCACAACTTTGGGTTGATTCAAGTCCTACGAGAGTTTTAAGGAGATTAGTTTTGTGGACCATATTTTTGTGACCAACTTTAAAGGTAAGTAATCTTACTACTGGAACTGCCCTAGTGCCAGGAAATCATAATTATGATTTATTGAGGATTATTAGTTTCCATGATATTTATGTATGCCTTCATTGATTGAGGTTTGAAAGGACTAGAGTCAGGTATTGATAATTATGATTTACTTAGGATATATTGATGGTTTGATGTTTATGTATACCTTGCTGACATGAGTATTTAAAAGACTAGATACGAATAGAGATGTTTGAATGATAGCATGATTTAAGTATATTATCATTCTTGGAGATCCTGCTGAATCTGAGGATGATGAGATGTATATGTATATTATAGAGCTATGATGACGAACTCTTTATGTATGTTATAGAACCATGATGATGAGATGTATATGTATATTATAGAACCATGATGATAAGATTTAAATATATATTATAGGACTAGGATGACGAGATGTATATGTATGTTGTAGAACCATGATGATGAGATGTATATGTATCTTATAGAACCATGTTATGATACTTGTGATGTTGGGATCGTGATAGTGTCCTCACTGATTAGTTAGATGCCCACTAGAGGTTGTGTGTCCTGCGGGATTCACTAGAGGTGGTGCTTTCCTTCGAGATTTACCAGAGGTTATGTGTTCTTCTAGATCCACTAGAGGCGGTGGTTTCCTTAGGGATTCACTAGAGGTTGTGTATCCTTTGAGACTCACTAGAGGTGGTGGTTTCCTTCGAGATTCACCAGAGGTTGTGTATCCTTTGAGATTCATTAGAGGTGGTAGTTCCTTTGGGATTCACCAGAGGTTGTGTTTCCTTTGGGATTCACTAGAGGTGGTGCTTTCCTTTGGGATTCACCAGAGGCTATGTTTCCTTCGGGATTTACTAGCGGTGGTGTCTCCTTCGAGGTTCACCAGAGGTTGTGGGTCCTACGGGACATACTAGAGGTAGTGGGTATACTTAACTACAATAGAATGAGATTCAGTTATTCATGTATGTATGTATCCCATGAGGACTAGGAGAGTGTTTACGTTCCATTAGAGGTAGGCATCTAGAGGACATAATTACCTAGCCTGACCCCAGTAATGGGGTTACTTACTGAGTATTTTATACTCATCCTTTCTCATGTTGATATTTTAGGTAAGAGCATGGACGCGTCAGCGAATGATAAGTGGAATCCATGGTGGAGCCACTGGGGACCAGTTTGATGCTTTTGCTCATGATATTTAGATTTCTTTTCATGTTTGTCAACTTTCAGTTTTGAGGTTTGAAAATTAGTGTTAAGATTTGTTTTCAGACCTATTTATTATCATTTATGATTTATGGGTATCCTATCATTTGTTTTTTAATATTTGAATTTACTGGAGGTATTTTGAATTTACCTTATTTATTTAGCATTCATTTCACTATAAAAGGGTGTCGTTTTAAGTTTCATGCATGCTTGTGTTTAGTAACGGCCTGGCTTGAGTCCTAGGGGGTCGGGTTGTTACAGTTGGTATCAGAGCCCATGTTTCAGGTTCTGTAGACTAACTTACTATGTAAGTACAGATTATCCCTATGGCCCATGAACGGATTCCTCATCACAACATATGTGTTATCAATTAAAAGTTATATGATAGTTGTGCATTAAAATATTTTTTTAGCTTAAATGCACCAATATGTTTTAATGCTAGGGCAGTGACACGATAGAAGTTATTATAAGAGGATTATCAGGTATGACACTACAAAAGGAGGAAAATAAAATAAAATAAATTAAGAGGTCACTCGGCACTAGTTTATCTCATAGAAATTATGTTAGAAACGAACAAATACATATATCTCAGTTCAGAGATCTTAAAGGTTGATGAAACTATGTAGAATTATGACAGTTTAGGAATAAAGATATGTATATGTTTAAGCCCAGGAATAAAATTGTCGAGGCAGGAATTCATCTAGGACTAGTGTTATGTTTTGTGTTAGTTAGTGCAATTGGTGGTAGTATAAATACACAGGCCATGTACTCAAGTATAAAATTAAAAGTTGTTTTACAAAAAAGAAGGAAGAAGAAGAGACTAGATTTATTGAAGGTTTTGAGATTAAATCAAATGTTTCGAGAGGAACTTTGGAAAGGATTAATGAGTCATAAGTACTTTGGTAATACTAGGAACTTGATGGAGTAGGTAAAGTATATGTGATGATATGAAGAATTCTTTGGGAATATCTAACTAAGTTGATGTCATTAAAGGAAGCCAAAATAATTGAGCATGAGCTTGGACTTAAAGGGGATAAAAGCAAGGTGTTATTTGTTTGGGCTAAAGGATTATTTTAGGGTACTTAGATTACATCCATAGCCTTATTGTGATGAGGAGATCCAAGTTGCGCAAGTTTGAACAAACAAAAGTTTTTTGGAGTTTAAAAGCATGAAAATTTCCAAAGGAGAATTATGTAAGATAGAAATAAGACTTATGGGAGAGTTAAGTATGGTCTGAAGTCTTGATATGAGGGGCTACAAGATATTTATTCTGGTGTAAAAGAAGAATACCTCATTATCATGCGGAACTTTAGGACAATATGTGTTGGATGGAAAGATAGCTTATGTAGGTGATCATTATGGAACTTTGTTTTAACACAAAAATCTGTTACCGAAATAGAAGGTCGAGAAGAGATAAGCTAAAATGGAGTTACTAGTAGAAGTAGATGTTCGAGAACTATTAATATGGTATGTTGAGGCTTCATTAGTTAAGAGGTAAATCATTAAGGGCATTAGTAAGATTTAAGGGATTTTGACTTTGTGTGCAAGTTGGAAACATGAACTACCAAGACCATTAATTTGATTGAAAAAGGAAATTAATCCAGCTCTAGGTACGCAAAAGTGGTATATACACAAAAGGCAAGTAAATTAGACCTCTTAATATCACCATTGCCATAAAGGATAGACTTGGTAATAAGGTTGAGTTGATAACAAGAAGTTGCTATATGTGGATCTTGGGCAGTACAGGATAGTATGTTTTCTCTTGCATGGGCAATGAGTTAACTAGCTCTAGGGAGTACGAGTAATTCAAGCTAGGGCTTATGAATCAAGAAGGTCTTATCGAAAAAAAGAAAACTACCTTCAGAGATCAATTACGGTTATTAAGAGATTATGAAAATGTGTTGATTTATGCTTTAGCATCCAGGGACTTCAAAACCTCATTTTTCAGAGGGAATTTTGGACTCGTTCCTAGTAGGGTCTAAGTAATGATATATGATTGTTAAGGCAAAATAATAATAATATTAATAAAATAACATGAGGATTGACTCGAACAAGTTTTATAGCCCATGATATCATAGCACCTCATGAAGAGTTTATCATGAATATGAGACTTAATTAGAAGAGGTATTCTCAGACATATAGACCTTAAAAAAGACATCACAATCGGTGCTTCTAGAGTAAAAGCAGTTTTCAGCTAACAAGATTTGTTCTGGTACGTATCTTCAAGTGACGCATTATATAGCATGATCAATTTCTTCACTGCACGTATGAAGTTTTACCAGTGACAAAATGGTAAGCTCAAATGTATATTTTTAGTGTATAATACTTTCTTAATTTCATGACTGTTTTCACCGTTTTCAGCTTGGACATGTAAAAGTGTTTTCTATTTTCAGCATCTTAAGTTTCATAGTTATTTATGGAAGGGGTTGTTACACCTCTTTTGGTACTTGTTTCAGCTATGTCAAACGGCGACCATTGTTTTACATATAGTTTTTTTGGAAGAGTCTCCAATTAGCATTGGGTACTTGATGCTTTGTTTTATGAAGTGAATTATGGATGATGCAATGGTGAAATTGCGTTGAGCACTCAAGTTTCCTCAGCGGAATCCAAGTGTAAATTCCACTGACTTTCCTAGTAAGTCTATAGGACCTACACATAAGCCTCTATTCTTATTTAGGAGATGACAAAATGACACACACACAAATAAGGCGACCACATAATATCATTCCCATCTCTGGGATGCATGCAATGCAGGTTGACAAATAGAGTTTATCTCTAAGTCCCTATCTCTTGTTTATGGAGTTCTAATCTTGCTCTCTCGAGTCCAGATTTTAATCGAGCTCTCTCGAGTCATTAGGTTATTTCTTTAGATTCTCTCTCGAGTAGCTCTAAAGGGTATTTTGCACAGCATAAAATAAGACAATCGCAAGCAATGAACTTCCTAGGTCATGTTAGCCTAGTTCTTCTCAACCCATTCGACTAGTTTAGCTACTCATACGTGCTAAGAGAGTGAACAGACGTAGAAATAAAACTTCCATTGCATAAATATAAAAATGAAGTACAAAATAACAATGCAAGAATAGAATAAAGAGCCTGGTAGCAATCTCTTGCTTCCCAGGCTTTTACACCGTGTTTTCTACTCGTGTTCGAAAGATAATCTCACTCTCGCGAGAGTCGGCCTGCTCTCTGCTTCTTCGCCTAAAGGTTCTCTCTCGAGTTGCCCTAAGCGATCTCCGGTATATCGGCTCTTCCCTTGCTCTGCCTTAAGGATAAAAGAAAACTATGAACATGGCTAAACTCTAAAGAAATTTATCTAAGTCTCCGAACTCCTTTTCTGAAGGATGCTGTCTATATTATAGAGCTTCGGGGTGAAGGTGGCTTCTTTCTTATGATTGCACATATGAGACAGCTTTAATTCCCTGACTGGTGCGCCGAATATTTGTCACCGAAAAACTGAATGTACTTATTATCGTTAATGACTGTCAACTTAATTCGGATTTGACTGTCATCACCTTTCTGTCCCATCGCGATTAATTATGCCTGTCACCCAGATGTGCCCACAAAATTGCACTGACCAAGTTGCGACAATCCTTCTCGAGCAAATTTTTGCAAACACGATCACCGCAAAGCCTTGCGATAATGTTGTACTCGATCAATGATTTCCTATGATCGCAATTTTCGCCTTGCTTCAACGCATATTCAGCATAAAAACACAAAAATCAACTGTTCCTATGTGATGAACGCATGCGACCGCAATACAATAAACTTAATGCTTTTTGGAGGCAATTCAACATATTTTATCAACGCAAGTCAGCATTGTTTAAGAACTTAGCACTATGATAACGTGCGTTTCTGCCCGTTATCATACTCCCAAATTTAAACAATGCTTGTCCACAAGCATAAGAAAAAGATTTCCTTTAGAATGTTAACCGCAATGTTCTTATCCTATATTTCTCAAAGATACTTCGTTCAAATCCTATATACCAAAATTTTCCTCAGTCTTGTTTAAGTCTCCTCTCAAAATTTTTCTAGGACCTAGGGACTGCAAGCTTAAGCTTCAAAAAGACTTTACTAACTTCCAGAACATCGCATGATTTATTTTAGAAAGAAAAATTTTCCACTAGGGTGTCAAATGATTTTACCCTTGCATATCTCTTGACATTCCTATCATTTTTTTTTCCTGACCTTGCGTTGATCTAAGTACCTTACCTTCGTTTTGGCCTACCCCCACGTGTGTCATGCGGACATCCAACTACGAATAATGCGCTCTTCCTCAGACTAAACTCATACCTACTTGGCAGCGGAGTTGTGGTCATTTATTTATGTGTTGATCATGGTGACTTGCTTTCGTTTTGGCTTGCCCTCACGTGTGTCATGCGGACATCCAACTACAGGTAAGTGTCTTTCACAACTTAACTCTTATCAACATGGGTTTCCTATTGCGTTAACAGTGGAGTTGTTATTCTCAAAATTTTTCTCTCCTTTTTTTTTTTTTTTTTTTTTTTTGTAGAATAGCAAGGTCGAAAATAAATACCTCACCTTCAATTCTAAAATGCGGCAATGTCTTCATTGCCAAAAGATTGGAATAAGTCATGCGATGTTCTTAGAAAGCTTCTTAAAGAGAGTTTGGAAGAAAGCTAGCAAACCCCTAACTTCTAGAAATATTTCATGAGGCGACTATCTTAAAGTTAAGTTGACTTTAGTATATAAGAAAGAAATAGAAGTATGTTTTTCATCATTGAAAGCATAATTGGCAAAGAGACAGCATGCAGTAACCTACTAAAGTTATCAATGTTAAATGATTGTGGTAATCAAAGAGGATGAGGTGATAAAACTTTGAAAACTAAAATGCGATGCGATAGTGCAAAATTTGAAATAGAGATAAGGAAGAATACACCCCCAAATTTACACTGTCGCCCGCATTTTGTATTAATGCATCCATCTTCGCGGCGATCTATCTTCTTTGGATTGCGGTGATGGTATAGAGTAAGTTTCTTCTTCGTGTATCATCTCCACAATCCAGCGCCTCGATCGTTGAAAGAAAAATAGAGAGAGGGCCAAATAATTTTAAACAAAACAACATTCTTGTACCGCAATTTTTTTTTTTTTTTTGGAATAAGGAAAGTGCAGATAGCACAAAGTAATTGCGATAATAGATAATAACGAGTATGATGAAAGTTCATGAAGTATTAATGTAGGAAAAAAAGGATATTCAAAAGAGTTGCGTCCCTGATGAGGTTGAATCATATTATAACTCAGGGATCGCTTATTCTAAGCCGGGTTGTTTACGTCAACGGTGGCTTTTCCCTCTTTTTCTTTGTCCTATGGAATCTTCACTGCCTTAATCCGGAGTTTTTTTCCGATGAATGTTCATTACAATCTCCCTCTTGTGCACATAAATTTGAGCACGATCGGTCGAAAAGAATAGTCGTCATAATATGATGGGCGCATCTTCATCCGCTTTATAATCCAAAATGAGGAAGTATACCGGCAAGATGAATTTATCAATTGAGATTGCGACATTTCTCAGCTTCTCTTCAAGATGTATTCGAGATCTGTCCACGAGCAGGAGAGTTTCTTTTGTGGGCGTGAGTGTTCCAATACTCAATCGTTGGAAGATTAATAATTGCATTATGTTCATGCTTGCCCCAAGATCGCATATCGCTTGGCCACTGTAGACCCCTCCGATGGAGAATGGTATCGTAAAGATTTCTGGGTCGCCCATTTTCGGTGAGATCATAACATTTTGCGTTGTAGCCACTGCTGCGATCTTTTCTTCCTCATTTTGTTCCTCTTTCAATCTTTGCGGAGTTTATGGTGGTTGGTCTTCTGCTATTTCAAAATCTAGAGGCTTGAGGGTGGATGTAGCTTCAAGTTTTATTTTCTCGGGCTTTTCCAAACTATAGGTCAACGGATCTTCGGTTGTCACCGCATTTGAGTTGGTCGCATTGGGCTTTTCCCCTACTTCCGCAGTCATTTTGTCGCTTAGCAAGGAGACTGCTAAGCATTGTTCCTTCCCAGTACCCCCAGCGTTGCGAGGAAGCTCAGTTGAGCTCGGCAGCGCTCCGTGCGACCTATTTTTCAGCTCGCCCACAATCTGTCCCATATGCATTTCGAGGTTTCGAATGGATTTGGCTTAATTCTGAAGCACTAATTCGTTTTTCTCCATGTACTGCTTTAGCATGCTCTCTAAGGACGAAGATTGCGATGATTGCGAGCTGTTAGCTTAACTATGCGTTGGACCGTTGTTTTGCGTAAAAAATTTGGGTGGCCCTCTTTTTTGTGCCACAGGTTGAAAGCTTTGTTATTGATTTTTCCATGCAGAAACCACCCAAGGTTATATGTATCGGAATAAGGATTATTTCTCATGAACCATACCGACTGTGGGTTTGTTGGGCATTCTTCCATCGACTGGGCATCTTCGCAAATGACATAACTTGCGGTCGTTTGAGCAATTGCATTGACCTACCCTTTCTTTGCTCCCGTGTTATTAATTGCGATGCCTTGAATTAAACTTATCATTGCAGTCATCTAGTTTTGCAGGTATGCGATGGCCCCGTTGTTTGCTTCATTCTCTTTAATTCTTAATCTTTGAACGCTTTCCCGCCAATCCTCGTGATTTTTGGAAATGCAATCAAGTATACTCTTTGCCTCCTCATATGTTTTATCGAGCAAACCACCAGTGGCTGCCGCATTGGCAGCGGTCTGCGAAGAGGGATTCAGTCTTTGGTAAAAGATCTCCATCTGCAGGTAGTCTGGTAAGCCATTATGTGGACAATCTCTTGCAGCACTCCTTCTCGAGCAAATGTTTGCGAACACGATCACCGCAAAGCCTTGCGATAATGCTGTGCTCGACCAATGATTTCCTATGATCGCAATTTTCCCCTTCCGTCAATTCATATTTTGCATAAAAATACAAAAATCAACTGTTCTTATGCAATGAATGCATGCGACTGCAAAATAATAAACTTAATGTTTTTTAGACGCAATTTAATATATTTTATCAACGCAAGCCAACATTGTTTAAGAATTTAGCACTATGATAACATGCATTTCTTCCCGTTATCAGTACTCGATGGGGATTTAGTACAACTTTTCACCCACAGGCTGGTGGTCTGACAGAACGTTTGAACCAGACAATGAAGGGTATGTTACGCGTTTGTGCGTTAGAGTTTTCAGAAAGATGGGATTCTCACCTGCATTTAATGGAATTCATATATAATAACAGTTATTAGACTACCATTGGCATATCGCCATTTGAGGCTCTGTATGGAAAGAGTTGCAGGTCTCCAATTTTCTGGGATGAGGTTGGTGAGGGGAAGGTGTAGGACCTGAGCTAGTACAAACCATAAATGGGGGCAATACAAAAGATTACAACTCATATGCAAACAACTCAGAGCAAATAGAAAAGTTATGCCAACGTTAGGTGTAAAGACCTAGAGTTTTAAACTAATTATAAAGCATTTTTGAAAGTAGCACCTATGAAAGGTATTCTGAGGTTTGGAAGAAGAGAAGCCAAGTCCACGATCTGTTGGCCCTTTTGAGGTCTTAGAGCGAACTAGCTCTATAGCTTATCGATTGACATTGCCTCCATCACTTTCTTTAGTTCATAATGTATTCCATGTTTCGATGTTGAGAAGGTATGTGACAAATCTGTCCCATGTAGATAACTTTAAGCCATTGTAGTTGAATGACAACTTAAGCTACAAAGAGAAGCCTGTAGAAATTATCGCCCGAGAGGTAAAGACATTACGTCGTAGGGAGATTGCATTTGTGAAAGTCCTGTGGAAGAATCACCAGTTCAAGGAGGCCACTTTGGAGCGAGGGAATAAGATGAGAGCCTAGTACCCAGAGCTTTTTTAGGAATGAACTTTCGAGAACGAAAGTTCTTTAAGGTGGGAAGAATGAAATACCCCGAATTTTGTTCTTAATGTAATTTTAGTATTTTCTAGTATTAAAGGGCATTTTTAAAATTTTGGAAATTTAAGTATAATTATTGTGATTTGATCGCTAAGAAAGGGGTGATTTGTTTTAATTGTTTAATCAGAGGGAAATTTTGGAAATTGGACTTTTTTGTCACACAAATTTAATTTGAAATTAATGTCAGGAATTAATTTCATTTTAGGAGGAGGTTGGTTAACTTTTTTTTTTTAATTGAAATTTTAAGGAGAAAAAAGGAATTAAAAGTTGGGAGAAAGAGAATTAAAATAAAATAAGATAAAACATAATAGAATAAAATAAAAAAAGATATTTTATTTTATTTTATTATGTTTTTATTTATTTATTTATTTTTCCTTTTTCTTTTTCTCTTCTTTCTTCCCCCCTCTTCTCCCTTTTCTTCTTCCAACCGCCGAGATCCCCCTCCCCCCCAAAATCTTCTTCGTCCTAACCCAACTGCAACAGGCCATGTCCGTCGTCGACTTAGCCCCCTCGGGTCGCAAGTCTCGTCTGTCACATGTCCAGCCCAACAACGTGCGTCAAATCTGTTCGGCATTAAAATTCTAGTCGTTGCGCGCTGCTCGCTAAAGCCGTTCGCGTCAGTTTGGAACTGATCTCGAACTAAGCCATAACTTTGGGTCGATTCAACTCCTACGAGATTTTTTAGGAGATTATTTTTGTGGACCATATTTTTGTGACCAACATTAGAGGTAAGTAATCTTACTACTGGAACTCCCCTGGTGCCAGTAAATCATAATTATGATGTATTGAGAATTATTAGTTTGCATGATATTTAGGTATGCCTTCATTGACTGAGATTTGAAAGTACTAGAGCCAAGTATTGATAATTATGATTTACTTAGGATATATTGATGGTTTGATGTTTATGTATGCCTTGCTGACATGAGTATTTAAATGACTAGATGCGCATAGAGATGTTTGAATGCTAGCATGATTTGAGTATATTATTATTCTTGGAGATCCTGTTGAATCTGAGGATGATGAGATGTATATGTATGTTATAGAGCTATGATGACGAAATCTTTATGTATGTTATAAAATTATGATAATGAGATGTATATGTATGTTATGAGACTAGGATGACGAGATGTATATGTATGTTGTAGAACCATGATGATGAGATGTATATGTATGTTATAGAACCATGTTATGATACTTGTGATGTTGGGATCGTGATAGTGTCCTCACTAATTAGTTAGATGCCCATTAAAGGTTGTGTGTCTTTCGGGATTCACTAGAGGTGGTGCTTTCCTTCGAGATTCACTAGAGGTTGTGTGTCCTTCGGGATCCACTAGAGGTGGTGGTTTTCTTCATGATTCACCAGAGGTTCTGTGTTTTTCAGGATTCACTAGAGGTAGTGGTTTCGTTCGGGATTCACTAGAGGTTGTGCATCCTTTGGGATTCATTAGAGGTGGTGGTTTCCTTCAGTATTCACTAGAGATTGTGTCTCCTTTGGGATTCACTAGAGGTGGTGCTTTCCTTCAGGATTCACCAATGGTTGTATTTCCTTTGAGATTCACTACAGGTGGTATCTCCTTCGGGGTTCACCAAAAGTTGTGGGTCCTGCAGGACTTACTTGAGGTAGTGGGTATACTTAACTACAACAAGATGAAATTCAGTTCTTCATGTATGTATGTATCCCGTTAAGACTAGGAGAGTGCTTACGTTCCACCAGAGATAGGCATCCAGAGGACATAGATGCCTAGCCTGTCCCTAGTAGTGGGGTTACTTACTGAGTATTTTATAATCATCCTTTCTCATGTCGATGTTTCAATTAAGAGTAGGGATGCACCAGCGAATGACAAGCGGAATCCATGATCGAGCCATTAGGGACCAGTTTTATTCTTCCGCTCATGATATTTAGATTTCTTTTCATATTTTTTAACTTTTAGTTTTGATGTTTGAAACTTACTGTTAAGATTTGTTTTTAGACCTATTTATTATCATTTATGATTTATGGGTACCCTATCATTTGTTTTTAATATTTGAATTTTAAATGGAGGTCTTTTAAATTTACCTTAATTATCTAGCATTATTTCACTATAAAAGGGTGTTGTTTTAAGTGTCATGCATGCTTGTGTTTAGTAACGGCATAGCTTGAGTCCTAAGGGGCCGGGTCGTTACATCAGCTTTCAAAACCTTCACCCACTAAGTGTAGAGCACTGCATGAACTGGTTCCACAAGCAGGACACTACCGAGAGATCTTCTCTACTATCCTCTTTGGACAAGGAGGTTTGTAGGAATCTTGTGGAAGGCAAGAGAAAAATAAAGAATTGTTTTTTGTAAGAGTATGTGAGATGGAGAAAATGTTTGAAAGAGAGAGAGAAAATAAAGTTTCACCTGAATCTTATCCAAGTAACAACTTCTTCAACTATAGACTATTCTGCATATTAAAGACAAAGAGGGAGCCTCTCTCCACTCTGAGGGGAGTATAATTTAATTTAATTTAATAAATTAATTAAATAAATAAAATCAATTAATTAATTGAAATATCCAATATTTAATTTAAATAATTTTGATCGTAACCTAAATGTGCAGTTCTCACATAACTTATAGTTTTAATATGAATCTTATTCAGATTAATTATAACCAATAATTTTAATACAAATCTAATCTATATTAATTGAATATCTGAATCTTATTCAAATATTAATTCTCTCATATTATATACTTTATTTAGTTTTGAATCTAATTCAAAATTAATTTTACATTATAATGTGTATTAATTGTATCACATGCAACTAACACTTTTTTTGTATCATATACAATCAATTTCCTTTACAATAATTTGAACTCTTCAAATTCTTTCTACTTTAAAATCCTTGTTTAATTCATTTGTGAGCTAACAAAAGGACCAAATAGACTTACAGTTATAAGCTCAAATGATTCATGATTAACTAGTTAAACTCTTTAATTAAGTTAATCATCATTCATTAACTATGGGCACTTCACTAAAGACCCATAGTTGCACTCCTATGAATTGCAGTATATTTATATGTCATTTTAATTAACCATATTTTTTAAGTCAACCCTTCAAAAATTGTTCATAATTATGGCTGGGTCAAATTGTTGTTTTACTCCTGTAGTTACCTCTTGTACCTTATGTACCATTAATCCTCTAATGAACAACTTTGTTTATGATCTAAATATAAACAAATTCCCTCTCGGGCTTGTAAGAGTGTGAGGCCCCATACAAATTATAGATGAACTTTATGAATATAAGTTCATAATTCACTTGGATTGAGATCGAAGTACATTGTTATTGTTTGAAATATAAATCTCTTCAATTAACGGTGTTATAAAAAGAGTTTATATTTCGTGGTCCGATTTTATACAGACTCACTGTATAGTATACCCCCACTTGCATGTCTCATATGAACGATTTGGATCAAATCATTTGTAACACTTACAACTTTTGTAACATTTACGAAGTGGGTCATATCTATAGTGTTACCAAGATAAGGTACCCAACCTTATCCATATACTATAGCCCTTTCAGGTTATTCCTTGAACGCGATCCAATTGTATGTCAATTACATATTGTTCAAGTTACATTAAACAACATCGGATCTTAGTTTATTGGATTTTGGATTATGCAAATAATGTAGAATACTTTATTCATTAAATAAACTCTTTATTTATTAATTAATAATTTGTTTAAAAAACTCACAGACTACGAGATTTTGGACATAAATCTAAACATAATCTTCCTCCTGAAAGAGGTATTCATAAAAGCTTGACTAGGACTCTTGGTGTCCTGAGACTCAGTATCATACACATGTTTACCTTGGTGTATAACTTATAACTGAAGGATAGCAAAGGTGGAGCATGACCAGGAGAATAAAAATAAGACAAAATATCATGCTTTTGAGCAATCAATATACCACAAATCAGTCGAGGAACACACAAGGGTTGTTTGATAGCCTGAGACCCTATATGCTTGATGATTCGATTGATAATGAAAACCCGATAATTCACTTGGTATAATTACCTATCTAGTAAAGCAAGCTTGCAAGAGTCGTGGAAAGGCCAGACTTGTGAGAGGATGGGCACCAATTTCTACTCAAATCTTATGCAAGAGAGCATACTCTACACTTAAAT
This sequence comes from Benincasa hispida, assembly GCF_027475165.1. Classification (NCBI taxonomy): domain Eukaryota; kingdom Viridiplantae; phylum Streptophyta; class Magnoliopsida; order Cucurbitales; family Cucurbitaceae; genus Benincasa; species Benincasa hispida. The sequence continues at coordinate 22,464,374 of NC_143487.1, forward strand.
TAAAGGTTTCTAACTGCCCACTCTTAACCCAATCTTTACTCACACCACCAGTAAGCTCAAAGACCAACTCAGACATCGAAGAACACTACTCAATCACCTTTTCATCTACATGATGATCTAGGTACTTGTTGATAAGGATTGCCAGAGAATACAAAACAATGTCCTCTAACATGAACCTTCTGATAGTCGGGGCTATCAACATTGTCGAATTGACGTGGGAGATTAACATAAAGTTCACGAACAAGCTGGGGGATAATAAGGTCCAACATTCAACACAGTCCTAATCAAATCAGCCTTCACCAGTAACTCCACAATTTCAATGCAGTCTTGTGCTTGTTATTATAATTCTTTCTCCACGGCTATACAATAATTAACCATAAATTTCCGCATTTTCACGTTATCCTCAATGTGGAAGAAAATCCCATCTAGAGCTACAACAATGACAAAAGATAGAAAATTCTTCCCCTTTTGTTTAACACCCTATTTACCTTTACACGAGATTTTCATATTTCTAATTCTAAGTCATCTCCTACATGTAGGTTAGATTCAGAGTTCTCTTTTTAATGGAGTTTTGCTTAGACAGACGGAAAGAAGCACCTTCTGATAGACCAAATATGTATGAGCGGTCAAAAATAAAGCTAGAGAGGTCTAAGTGCAAGCATACACTATTGGTGAAGTAATAAATCTTGGAGTATTCTAAGAGTCGAATTCCACCATACTAAAATCAATTTTAATGTTATTTAAGACCATGAACCAATGTGACCAAGAATAACCAAGTTGTGATTTAGATAATGAGTAGGCAGAGGTGTTACTTAAAAATAATAAATAAGAATGGATGAACATGGGCATAACAATGTTTACCATTGGGTGTTGTGCCTTGATTATGCAGCCACAACATACTAGGATAGTGAATTAATCATGAATTACTCATGGACCGAAGTCATCTCCTATTCAGTCTTGTGTTAAGTTCATTTAGGATTTCTAAACAGCTAATGCCTATATTTTATGGTTAGCTGGATCCTAGATTAATTTTCATACAAGTTCATTATCCTATGGTATCCCTTATATCTAAAGCGATGTGATATTCTTATTTCTAGGCTCCTAGTCTCATATCCCTTTGTGACATCTATATATACCCTTAACCTTCTCAATATTAGGACTCCCCTAGATTGTTAAATTAGATGACAAGTTTAATATAACAATTTTGTCCTTAAATTTAATAAAAGAAACGTGTGAAACATGGTGGTATGAGGTACATGCATTGTTCAAGCCATAAGAACCCTGGGGTATCCACATTGTTGAACCTCTAAAAGAATTTAGCTCATGACTAAAGATAAAATAATGACCATCATTAAATTAGAAATCATAGCTACAAGATGATGCTCGTTGAGAAAATAGGAAAAAAAGAAAAATACAGATAAACGAATTAAAAATGTTGGAAATATAACTTAAAGGTGGCCTTACCAAGTAGTTTCGGGCTTCAACAAGAAAATCACAACTTTCAGCGACTAGGTTAAAATCTAAAAATTTAGGGCCTCTTGGTGCGGCCGCAGTGAATTTGGTGATGTAGTCGTGTTGAACAATAATTCTTCAAATCAGTCAAAGCTAATTGCCAGAGATAACAAGATCAACTAAAATCAACAAATATCAACTTTTGAGATGAATATTATTGAGTTGTATGCCCTAAAACTCGTAGATAGTAAATGTTATTAATTGACCGTCATCAATAAAGAGTTATAGATGTTAAATCAATAAAGGTTATTGTTTGTATTGTTGTATATTTTATCTAAATAGCCCTAAATCCAATAAACTAACATCCAAGGCTGCCTTATGAGTCTTAAACTATATATAGAGACATATAGGAATCGATGTTCAAGATACAGCCTAAAGGGTCTATATTATAAGGTTAGATTGGGTACCTTATCTTGGTAAAACTATGAATAAGACCTACTTTGTATTTGATACAAACGTAGTGATCCAACGTGTTCATGTAGGTGACACGCGAGTAGGGGTATCCTATGCAATGAGTTTACATAAGACTGGATCGAGAAACAGTAACCACTAGATATAACACTGTTGACTAGTTAGGTTTCTATTTCAATAGGATGACCTAGGCAACTTAGTCTTAATCCTGAGTATATTATGAACTCTTGTTCACGAGGGATTGTCCTTTGATTTGCATGGGTGAGGGTGGCGAATTTGTCTACGTAATATGCCAACAATTTTGGTACGAGACTGCATGGGGAGCTGGGAACATAATAATACAAGATGAAATTTACTTTTTCCTTCTTGAGGGTAAGTAGATGAGTGTTCTCTTAAGTGGTGTCTCCGAGACTTAAATAAAGGACCCTACCCTCTCATTGGCCCGAGAGGGTTACTGTTTGTTGGTTAGACCATAAACAAGTTGATCATTTGATAAGCACTGGTACTTAATGATTCAGAGGTAACCTTGAACGAACTCATTTTACAGAGAACCTATGAGCGAAACCGGATCGTCCAAATCCCATTCCTATTGAAACAAACATTTACAGTAAACAATACAAATTATGCATCAAAATATAAATTATAGCATGCTTTCTAATAAGAAATAGAGTTTAGAGATTATACTTTTGAAGAACTCTTCTTCAAGTTAATCCCTCAAACTTCCACGAACACTTCGAACAACACGAACTCCTTGAACAGCAGTAACCAAACTCGAACCAAAGGGAGAAGACACTACCACCTATTTATCTTGATATTCTTGGGGTGAGAACCTAGGAGTGGTGGGCTCTGGCTATTTTGGTTAGAGGGTATTTGTGGTTGGATAAGGAAGACGAATGGAGGAGGAAAAACTCTATTGCATAGATAAACTCTCCAATCGTGTAGTAAAAGGAGTCTATCGTATAGGCTCTCAATCAATCATGTAGAAGATTCATAATTCGTGTAACTTGTCCACCAAAATAATAAAATTATATTTTATTTTATTCCATTTTGTCATAAAAACTTATTAACTTCTCACTAAGGTGGTTAGAGAGAAAAAAAAAAAGAATTAATTATCAAATAATTAATAATTATAAATAAATATGATAACTAACTTATCATATTATAGTTATAACCTATAGTTTTAATATTGCATCATATACAATATATAAACCATAATTCTTTTTCTCTATTTTATGGCTTTTAATATAAATCATATTTATATTACATTTAACAATTATACTTGAATCATATTCAAATATCTAATTCTCCAATTAAACAATAATGTATCAAATACATTATGTCAATTATATCATATATAATTAAATTCCCTCTTATTAATTTGAACATTTCGAATTAATCCAAAAATTGATTTTCAACAAAATTCTTTTGAGCTATCAAGGGGACCTTGTGGACCTATAGTTTGAAGCTCTAACGGTAAGTGAATAAATAATTAAACTCTTGAATTGCTTTATCCACTATCTATTAACTGTTGGGCACTCCACTAAATACTGACAGTTGCACTCTTCTCCTTACAAATATATTTCTGTTCCATTGAATATAACCAATCAACAGTATGATGACCCTTCACAAATTGCTCATAAGTACAACTAGACCAAATTACCTCACAAATTGTTCATAAGTACAACTAGACCAAATTATCGTTTTGCCCCTGTAGTTACATCTAACTCTTTAAGTACCACTGATCCCTCTAATGAACAATAGATCATAGTCCCACTATGACTAAACCCCTCTCCGATGAAGAGAGGGTATGACACCACATTGTTCAAGACCCGGAATCAGTTCTTAATGGAGCAATTTATCTACTTACCCCTACTTCTAGAAAGGAGTGAATTCCATCTTGTGTAGTTGAGTTCCTAGCTCCCCAATCAGAAAAATCCCTAAAATGGTAGGTTTGGTTAGTCAGCAATCTGGCCATTCTCACCCATGCAAATCAAAGGATCGCCCTCATAGGCAATAGTTCACAACTCACTTAGGATTAAGGTCATGTTACATATGGTCATCCTAGTGAAATAAAAGTCTCTATTATGAACGACGTTATATAATGAGACTAATCATTTCGTGGTTCGGTCTTATATAAGCTCCTTTAAATAGAATATCCCCACTTGCATATCTAATAAATGAATGATCAGGATCATATCATTTGTAGCACTTTACAACATTTGTAACATCTACAAAGTGGACCATACTCGTAGTGTCACAAGGATAAGGTATCTAACCTTGTCCATGGTTATCATTTAAAAATGATCCACCTGTATGTCTACACATATATGTTTAAGTTACAATGATAACCTTGGATATTTTTTTTATTGGTTTGTGGTTAATGTAACTAAAATATCATATATTTCATAGAAAAAGTGAATAAAATATCAACTATTATTAATCACATAAATGTTTGTTCATACAAGGTTTATAAACTATTGGACCCTATGAGATTTAGGGAATCAACCCCATCTCACACTTGTCCTAAAGCTAGTGGGATGAACAAGATAATCAAATTACAAGTACACAAAACAATAAACTAGGGCATAATATGCCTAATACAAGATCTCTCACTTGCCCTAGTTCAGTCGTGGTCTGTCCTATAGACCCATACTCAACAGGTGACTCTCAAACACTATAGCCATGAGGGCTTTCGTAAACAGATCAACAACGTTGTGCTCTGAAGCTATTTTGGTGATAATCACGTCCCCTCGATGCATAATCTCTCGAATGAGATGGTATTTTCGCTCAATGTGCTTGTCATGCTTATGACTCTGAGGCTCACGGGAATTAGTCACAGCACCACTATTATCACAATAAAGTGTGATGGGCTTTGACATGTCTGGAACAACTTTCAGACCAGTCAGGAATTTCCTGAGCCAAATGGCCTTCTTAGCAGTTTCATAAGCCGCTACATACTCAGCCTCCATGGTGGAGTCTGCGATGTACCCTTGCTTGGTGCTTTTCCATACTATTGCTTCTCTGTTAAGAGTGAACAATGATCCTGAAGTGAATTTCCAAGAATCCCTATCAGTCTGAAAATCAGAGTTCGTGTATCCTGTAAGGATCAAATCCTTAGAACCATACATAGAAACATTTAGAAAAGCACTATTGACATCCATTTGCCATATCTCATAGTCAAAATATGAGGTAATAGATAGGAGGATCCGAATAGACTTCAACATGGCAATAGGTGAGAAAGTTTCCTCATAGTCGACTTCCTCTACCTGGGTATAACCCCTTGCCACTAGTCTAGCCTTGAAGGTTTGCACCTTTCCATCAGCACACTGTTTCCTCTTGTAGATCCATTTACAACCTATAGGTTTAACGCCATCAAGTTGATCTACAAGATCCCAAACTGAATTGAAGTACATAAACTCCATTTCGAGATCCATTGCTTTGATCTATTCATCTCTGTCAACATCTTTCATTTCCTTCTTATAAGACAGTGGATCCTCAATCTCGCCATCAGCTACCATAGCTAGGATTTTAGTTAAACTCATATAGTGAATAGGTGGGTTCGTAACCCTCACACTACGTTTAGGTTCCTTCAAAACTTGAGGTGGAGTTGACCTACTAGATGAACCTAATTCAATAACTCTTGTTGAGATACCAGGCTCTTCAACAACTCTTGTTGAAGATTTAATAGTTTCTTTTGAAAACTCATTCAACACGATTTTGCTTGTAGGTCTGTACTCCCTTATATGACCCTCCTCAAGAAAAGTAGCATTTGTTGATACAAACACTTTTTTTTCTTTAGGATCACAAAAATAACCTTCTCTCGTTCCCTTGGGGTAGCCTACAAATAGGCATAACCTTGTGTTGGGGTTGATGCCTTAAATCTCGTAGGATTCTGTAGTTTGTAAACACTTATATGAACAAACATTCTTTGATTTATAATATATATGACATTTTATTCACTTATGTCTATAAAATATATGATATTTTAGTTGCATTAACCACAAACCAATAAACTAAGATCCATGGTTATCGTTGTAACTTAAACATGTATGTGGAGACATACACGTGGATCATATTTTAAGTAATAACCTAAATAGTTTGTAGTATATGGATAAGACTGGATACTTTATCCTAGTGACACTACAAGTATGGCCTGTTTTGTAGGTGTCACAAATGTTGTAAAGTGCTACAAATGATCTGATCCTGATCATTCATGTATTAGACATGCGAGAGGGAATATTCTATACAAAGGAGTTTGTATAAGACTGGACCACGAAATGTTTAGTCTTGTTATATAATGCCGTTCATAATTGAGACTTTCATTTCACTAGGATGACCATAGGTAACATGACCTTAATCTTGAGTGAGTTGTGAATTCCTACCTATGAGGGTTAGGAACTTAGCTACACATGATGGAATTCACTTCTTCCCCGAAGCAAGGGTAAGTAGATAAATTGCTCCCTTAAGTGCTGATTCCGGGTCTTAAACAATGTAGCGTCACACCCTCTCTTGTCTCGAGAGGGGTTTAGTCATAGTGGGACTATGATCTATTGTTCAATAGAGGGATTAGTGGTACTTAAGGAGTTAGATATAACTACAGGGGAAAAAGGGTAAATTGGCCCAGTTGTACTTAAGAGCGATTTGTGAAGGGTCATCGTACTGTTGATTGGTTATATCCAATGGGCACAGAAATATATTTGTAGTGCGAAGAGTGCAGCTGTCAGTCTTTAGTGGAGTGCCCGACAGTTAATAGATGGTGGAAAATTTGATTAAAGAGTTTAGTCAGTTATTCATGTACCATTGGAACTTCAAGCTACAAGTCTATAAAGTCCCCTTGGTAGTTCAATGGATTCAAGTTGAGAATCAGTTTTTGGGTTAATTTGAAATGTTCAAATTAATAAGAGAAAATTTGATTATATATGATATAATTAAACTAATTCCATTATATGTGATATAATTGATCTAATGTATTTGATACATTATTATTTAATTGTAGGAACAAATATTTGAATATGATTCAAATATATTTCTAAGATTCATATTAATTAAATTTAATATAAATATGAATTATATTAAATGTCATAAAATAGAGAAAAAGAACTATGGTTTATATATTGTATGATGCAATATTAAAACTATAGGTTATGAATATAATATGATAAGTTAGTTATCATATTTATTTATATTTATTAATTATTTGATAATTAACTTCTTTTTCTCAATAATCACCCTTAGTGGGTTGTTTTTTAGTTCAATGGCAAATTTGGGATAAAATAAAATTTGATTTCAAATCTCAAAAAATAGACGTTATAACCAATCGATTAACTACATGATTGTTGAGAGCCTATACGATCACTTGTGAGACTAAACGATCGAGCAGTATAATCTATGCGATAGACTTTGTCATCTACACAAAAGTGTTGTTCTCATCTCAATTGTCTTCCTCCTCCACCCCAAATCTTCCCTCTAACCAAAATAAGCCAGAGCCTACCACTCCTAGATTCTCACACTGAGAATACTAAGGTATCCAAGTGGTAGTGTCCAGTTTGTTCGAGGATCGAGTTGCTACCTGTTGCTGATCGAGGGAGATCTTGTTGTTCGATGTGTTCGTGAATGATCGAGCAGTTTACTTGACGAACGGTTCTTCAAAGGTATAGTCTCTTGATTTTTTGTTTTTATTTGAAAGCATGCTGTGATTTAAGTTTAGTGCATAATCTGGTTTGTATGACTCTAAGCGTATGCGTTCATTCACAATAGGATTTGGACGATCCGATTCCACTTAAAGATTCTCTGTTAACAGAGTTCCTTCACCTTGAACGTAGTTCCAGTTTCTTAGGATTAGCCTCAAGAACATTTGTTGGGCAACTCCAGATACGGAAATGACGTAAACTAGCTTTACGACCATTCCATAACTCCAAAGATGTTCTGGTAACATTCTTGGAGGGAACACAGTTTAGGATATAAGCTGCAGTCTCCACTGCATAACCCCAAAACGAGTCAGGTAAGGAAGCATAACTCATCATAGACCGAACCATGTCTAACAGGGTTCAATTCTTCTCTCTGATACACCATTCTGTTGAGGTGTACCAGGTGCTGAGAGTAGGGAAACTATTCCATATTCTATCATATAGTTCTGGAAATTAGAATCTAAAAACTATCCACCGCAATCAGATCGAAGTGTTTTAGTCATTCTATTTAATGCGTTTTCAACTTCAGCCTTGAACTTTTTGAACTTTTCAAAGGACTCAGACCTATGTTGCATTAAATAAATATGCCCATACCTTGAATAATAATCAATGAAAGTGATGAACTATTCATAACCTCTCATGTCTTGTACATTCATTAGACCACAAAAGGTTTAAATGCACTAGCTCTAAAGGCTCTTTGGCTCTATAGCCTTTTCCAATAAAAGGCCTTTTAGTCATTTTGCTTTCAAGACATGACTCATACAGAGGTAAAGAGTTTTCTTCTAACTCGTTTAGAAGTTCATTCTTCAACAACCTCTCGATCCTATTAAGATTAATGTGTCCTAACCTTTGGTGCCAAAGTTGGGCTTTTTCTTTAGGAGAAATTTTAAGTCTCTTATTTTGAGTTACGACAGTTTTAAACATCTCTATGTTATGGAGGGCATTTGTTGTTAATGACCTTAGCACAAAAAAGTTAGTTTCCAGTTGTGCAAAACAAATATCAACACCATTTTTTGAAATAAACACTTTATTAATAGAGAAAAAGAGTTGATATTTACATTCAAGCAAAGACTTTACAGAAATTAAGTTCCTCTTTAACTCGGGTACTACATATACATCATTCAAAATGATAATTTATTCTGTAAAGTCAACCGGAGACCTCCCATTGCCATAGTTGAGACGACATGCCCGGTTCCAACTCGCATCATCATCTCACCAGCACGAAGCTACCGCCAGGAACTAATTCCCTAAAATGAAGAACAAACATGGTTAGTGGCCCAGAGTCAATAATCCATGCAGAATCTCATTCTCCATTAAACAAGTTTCCAAAACTAGTAAATCACATTTACCTTATTTGGCCTTCTTCTTCTCTGTCAAATATCTGGGGCAGTTTCGCTTCCAGTGCCCATCCTGGTTGCATTGGGAAATCTTTCCTTTGTCAACCCTCATTAGATGCCTACCCTTTGGAGTAGCAGGTTGTGTGTTAATAGGCGCCTTCCCCTTACCACCCTTCTTCTTTTTCTACTTTCTGGTGCCGAAGGAAGAAGGTGCAGACTTAGTTCCAGAGGTCAAACCTTTGTGAAACTTTTTGGAAGATGAAGTAACATTAGCTTCACCAACCTTCTTCTCCTTGCTTTTTAACAAAGATTGGAAAGTATGCAACTCATTGAGTAGAGTTGTAAAATTATAGTCAACCCTGTTCAGAAAAGCGTTGCTTACGAAATGAAGCAAGCTTTCTTGTAGCAACTCTAGAATTATGCTAACCTAGTTGGCCTCATCGATGCTCGACCCATTCATCTCTGCCACGTTGAAATGGACCGTCATGTTGAGAACATGTTCCCTAAAAGATGTTCCTTCCTTCATGCATGAGTTGAAGATGTACTTAAGAGCATCATGCCTGAGCTGCACGGACGGTTGTCCAAACAATCCCCTCAGAAACTCCATGATCTCGCATGCAGTGACCATGGGCTCATGCTTCTTGGCCAAACTATTGTTAAGTTTGGCCAAGATAAACGTTCGATCCTTCTCGTTCGCTCGTGTCCAGCACTCATACGCTTCTCGAACGTTTTGAGCAGCGGTAGGAGGTGGAATAGGAGGACAATTCTCCGTAAAGACGAACCTAAAATCATCGATGATCAATATCGTGTTAATGGTATTTTTCCAACTAGCGTAATTTTCACCAGTCAGTTTATCGACGACAAGTAAAGAAAGAGTAGCGGTAGCCATTTTTTAAATTGCTGAAAAAAGAAAAAATTTAAATGAGTCTACTTGCATTAAACCACTTTTAGAAACCAATTAAGTTTTAGCAAAATAGTTCTAGTGTACCCCAAGAGACATCTATTTTGCAATGATGCTCCAGTGAGGCAGGACAAAAGTCACTACAGGGTAATCAAGTGCCCCTTAAGTGGAATGAGACAATCTTAACCATTAGACATAAACAACTCCTTGTAACTAAATCTAATAGTCATCATTGTTCGGCCCATAATTTGTTAATATCCTTAAGAATTCTGTTTAAATGTAACTTCTCATTTTAGGCCCTAAAGTCCCGCCCTAATGAGCAACCTTAGTGAAAATCCAATTAGGACAAGAGACTAAAGCAACCCTATCCATTTCTAGAGATCAAATAAAGAGTTATGCAAAACTACCATCCTTTAGGGGGACGCCTACGATGCCACGAGGCGATGCACAAACACTTTATCCAACCTAATGAGAGAGACCGAGGGATATGTTGTCACACATTCCGCTCCCACTTACTATGAACATTCTCTCCATTCATCTTGGTATTGACCTACCCAGATGCCACCCGTAAGGGGACACTTCTAAAGTGCCTTGAGGCTGAGGATAGATCTCACGGTGACTTTTAGGGAGAAACGTGTAGAGGTTTAATTGAAGTATCATATACCCCATTTACCTCCCATTGAATGTTCTACCTATGGTTCATTAACTTAGAAAATCCGGCTACTGATTTTAACAAAGTGGTTTGTTTAATTTGCTAGAAAACAACACTTTCTTTTGATGATTAAACAAGTTTGATTCAAGTCATATTAAACTCTTTAGCAGACTTCCATCAAATTTGCATGCACGTAACAAATCTATCTAATCCACATTTCCAGGTAGGTTCCCAGGTAGGGGTATGACGTTTCCATCGACTTAAATACCCCAGCCTAGCCAAAACCAGTGTTAGCCAAAAGGTCCTTTATAGACACATTTGTTACATATTTAATATTTTATTAGGAATCAATTTAATCCTATTAAACCGATTTAAAATATTAAACTTAGATTTCCAATCTTATTAGAAACGTGATCTTAGGTCTATCTCAGTCAAATTTTAAAATACTTTTAAAAGATGATTAAAGCCTAAGGTTTGTATGCAACTCTTTATTATTGATTTTAATTCTAATTTCATTAATTATAACTTTTATAAAAAATGAAACAATTAAAACCATTCAAGATCACTAGCTAGACATACATAAGGCATTTATAACGATTATAAATTAACCTAAGGTAGTGCCATGTTTCATGCAATATTCATTTATTACTAATATATAACTCTTATAAACAAGTAATGAACTAAAAATACATTCCATGCTAACATACAACCTTACATTATAACATTTATAATATAAATTATGCATGGATAGTTATAATGCGTGCATATATTATAACTCTTATATTATAATGCAGGCTAATCTATTACACACAAGTTTGAGTCAACTAGTTCGGAACAGGTGAACTAGATCTTGAACTGCTCGTCTTGAAGCCTTGCAGCTTGATTGTGTAGCAAATCCTCTGATCGTTGAGCAACGAGCGTTGAGTGTAAACAATCATGTAGCAACGATCGCGTAGCATTGGACTAAGCGATGAGCATGAAAGTCCACGCAATCGTGCAACGCGCATCAAGTAACGCATGCCATGCGATTGTGTAGCTAATGAGTATGTGATGAGAATTATAGGCTACATGATCGAGTAGCGTGCACCGAGTATCATATACAATGCGATCGTGTAGCTACTGACTATGCGATGAGCATGATGGTCTACATGATCGTTTAGCGCGCATGCCTTGCATTGAGTATCAAATACCGTGTGATTGTTTGCCCCTTGGGTGCCTACACGAACATGCAGTCAACGCAACACGATCAAGTAAACACTTTACATGATTGCGTAGCATTAGCTATGCGATCGTTTAGCGGATGCTACAGAATCGTGCATAAACTTCTACACGAACGCATAGCTAAATCTAAATGATCGTTTAGCTCAAGCTACATGATGCGACCATCGTTTCGTCTTCTCCATCGAAATGAACTACAACTCTTGCGTCTGCTGCTTCACGAACGACTTTAAAAACAAAACGAATATAGACTTGATTGCAAGAATTATGCCCAAAAACGCAGGGGACCTTACAAATTAACTTTTATAACTTAAAACGAATGCCATAAACAAAGACAACTATCCCGAAACAACATCCACATACATTTCACCATTAAACGCAATGCAGAAGACTTAAAACCCACAAAACTGTGAACAAATTCAATACAGAAAATGGAATTTTGAAATTAGAAGACAACTTGGCTCTGATACCAATTGAAGGAACTCATTTTATAAAGAACCTATGAGTGGAAGTGGATTGTCCGAATCTCATTTCGATTGAGATAAACATTTACAATAAACAAAACAGATTATGCATCAAAACATAAATTACAACATGCTTTCTAATAAAAAAATAGAGTTTAGAGATTATATCTTTGAAGAACTCTTCTTCAAGTTAATCCCTCGAACTTCCACGAACACTTCAAACAACATGAACTCCTCGAACAACAGCAACCAAACTCGAACGAAAAGGAGACCACTTAGTTACCTTGGTATTCTCGAGGTGAGAACTCAGGAGTGTTGGGTTCTGGCTATTTTGGTTAGAGGGTGTTTGTGGTTTGGAGGAGGAAGACGAATGAAGGAGGAAAAACTCTATCGCATAGATACTCTCCAATCGTGCAGTAAAAAAAGTCTATGGCATAAGCTCTCAATCAATTGTGTAGAAGGTTCACAATTCGTGTAAATTGTCCACCGGAATGATAAAATCATATTTTATTTTATTCCTAAAAACTTATTAACTTCTCACTAAGGTGGTTAGAGAGAAAAAAGAAATTAATTATAAAAAAATTAATAATTATAAATAAATATGATAACCAACTTATCATATTATATTTATCACCTATAGTTTTAATACTACATCATATACAATATATAAACCATAGTTATTTTTCTCTATTTTATGGCTTTTAATATAAATCATATTTATATTAAATTTAACAACTATATTTGAATCATATTCAAATATCTATTCATCCAATTAAACAATAACGTATCAAATACATTATGTCAATTATATCATATATAATTTAGGGCTAGTTGCATAAATAGAATTTTAGTCCAAAATAATAGAATATGCAGTACAAGGATAAAATAATTGCATATATAGATAAAAAAAAATGGTAAAAGATTAAAAAACCCATGCCTAGCCACCACTTTTTTCGCTTCTTCTCGGTTTTCTCAAATTAAAAGCTATCACTGATAGTAGCTATCAGTGATAACCACTGATAGGTTCTATTAGCTGCTATCGTTGATAGCTTCTATTAATTGCTATCGATGATAGTTGCTATCAGCGATAGTTTTCAATTTTAGAAAAATTAATACAATCTTGAAATATTAACTTTTAATTTGCTATCAATTATTATTAGCTATCATTGATTCACTTTCATCAATTGGAATCAACGTTGAAATATTACTACTTAAGGCTATCAGTGGTTATCAATGATAGATTTATAAATAGTGATCAACTTTGAAAGAAGACCAACAACTTTGATTACCATAGTAGTTATCACTAATAATCTTTTATCATGGCTATCACTGATAGTAGCTATCAGTCATTATCATTGATAGACTTTCATCAATTAAAATCAACCTTGAAATATTAACACTTAAGACTATTAATGATAGATTTCTATAACTGGTTATCACTTTTGAAAGAAACTCGATATATAGATATCACTTAAGTTTTATCACCGATATCACTAACATCACTCATATTGTGGTTATCAGCGATAGCTTCTTTCACTGATAACATCACTAATAAGATGCTATCAACGATCTCACTGATATCATGCTATCAGTGATAGTTCTCTATCACTGATAACGTGCTATCAGTGGTAGCTTCTATTACCGATAACATGTTATCTGATAACTTCTATCATCGATAACATGCTATTAGTATTAGCTCCTATCATTGGTAACATGCTATTAGTAGTAGCTTCTATAATTGATAACCACTGAACACCTTTTTGCCCCTTTCTTGTCCTTCCCAAACATTTATAAGTCTCTTTTATTTTTTATGATAGCTTCTATCACTGATAAACATTCTATCAGTGATAACTTCTAGGCATTCCACTTACATTTTAGTTCGAGATTTAACATTATTAATTAAATTCACTAAGTTGGCTATCAATGATAGATTTCGACAAGTGGCAATTAACTACGAAAATATAATCAAAGATTAAGCTATCAATGATACAAAATATTAGTGGCTATCACTGATAGAATTTCATTTGCTATTTATATTTATTATTTGTTATAATAATCAAACTTGATGATTGGCTTGTTGGTGTTAAGTCACTTATGAATTGAATATTTTCAAGTCATGCATATGGAACTCAACCTCATAATTCTTGTGGAAAAAAGGGGAAGAAGAAAAAATTCAAATAAAGGAAAGAAAAATTTTAAAAATAAGAGAAAGAGAAGAAACAAAAACTGAAGAAAAAGAAAGAAAATTAAATAGAAAAAGAAAGCAAAAACTGGAAAAATGAAAGAAAAACTAAAAAAGAAAAAGAAAAAGATAGAGAAGAAGCAAAAAATCGGAGAAAGACAAGAAAATAAAATAATAAAAAAAGATAAGAGAAGAAGCAAAAATCGGAGAAATAGAAGAAAATAAAAATTAAAAACAGGAATAAGTAACAGCTGAAGAAAGAAAATGAAAAAAAAGGAATAATCAAAAACTTAAGAAAAAAAAAAGAAAAATAAATAAAGGAATAAAGAAGGAAATGAACGAAAATAAAAAAAAAATAAAGGAAAGAAGCAAAAATCAGATAAAGGAAAGAATAAAAAGAAAAAAGTAGAAGAAGCAAAAACTAAGAAAGAAAATAAAATGAAAAAATGAAAATAGGGAGGGAAAAAGCAAAAATCAAAGAAGAGAAATAAAATAAAAAGATTAAAAAAAATTGTACAACAAAATATGACAAGGGAGGGCAAAATTGAAAATTAAAAAAAAATTCAAAGATTGACTAGTCAACTCATCCATATTTGCAAATATTTTAAAAATGTAATATATTTTTAGATTTTTTCTCTTATTCTACTATGCATTACAAATATCCTATAATTTAATCAATTTAATCATATCACTTATAATTAAATTCCCTCTTATTAATTTGAACATTTCAAATTAACCCAAAAATTGATTCTAACTAAATTCTTTTGAGCTACCAAGGGACTATGGTCTTGTAGTTTAAAGCTCCAATGGTACTTGAATAAATAATTAAACTCTTTAATTACTTTATCCACCATCTGTTAACTGTCGAGCACTCCACTAAAGACCGACAGCTGCACTCTTTGCACTACAGATATATTTTTGTGTCTATTGGATATAACCAATCAATAGTATGATGACCCTTCACAAATTGCTCGTAAGTACAGTTGGTCCAAAATACTGTTTTTCCCCTGTAGTTACATCTATCTTCTTAAGTACCACTAATCCCTCTAATGAACAATAGATCATAGTCCCACTATGACTAAACCCCTTTCTGGCCAAGAAAAGGTGTGGTGTTACATTATTTAAGATTCTGAATCAGCCTTTAAGGAATCAATTTATCTACTTACCTCTTCTTTGGGGAAGGAGTGAATTCCATCTTGTGTAGCTAAGTTCCCAAATCCCCAATCAGATGAATCCCCATGGTAGGTTTGTTGAGTCAGTGATCTGGCCACTCTCACTCTGGCCACTCTCACTCATACAAATCAAAGAACTGCCCTCATAGGCAGGAGTTCATAACTCATTCAAGATTAAGGTCATGTTACCTATGGTCATTCTAGTGAAATGAAAGTCTCTATTATGAACAGAATTATATAATGAGACTAATCATTTCGTGGTCCGGTCTTATACAAACTCTTTTGTATAGAATATCCCCGCTCGCATGTCTAATACATGAATGATCAGGATCAGATCATTTGTAGCATTTTACAACATTTGTAACATCTACAAAGTGGGTCATACTCGTAGTGTCACCAGGATAAGGTATCCAGTCTTATCCATATACTATAAACCATTTAGGTTATCATTTAAACATGATCCGCCTGTATGTCTTCATATACATGTTTAAGTTACAACGAATACTGGGATGTACCTACAATTAACGAATATTGATTAACTTGGTTAATGAGTTTAACCAATTAATTTCATATCATTGGAGCTTTTGATCTACAGGTCCACAAGGTCCCCTCATTAGCTCACTAGAGGATACTTAAGATGGATAATTTAAGTTGTTCAAATTAATTTGAGGAAACTATATATTAATGTGATTAATATATAATTAATTATGGATATGATCTATAATCAAATTGGAAAGTAATATTTGAATAAGATTCAAATTAATTCATTCAAGTGAATTAGATTTACAAAGAATTAATTAGTAGAGAGCTTTTGCACATTTACATGGGATGTATATGATAATTAAATGTATACATTAAATTAGGTTTAATGTATAAGTAGTTATTTAATTATTGTGAAAATCAAAATTAAATATGTGTTATTTAATTGTGCAAATTAAATAAGTATTTAATTGTACTATTTAATTGAATAAGTGTTATTTAATTAATTAAAGAAAAGAAAAATATATTGGGAAAGATGTTTGGCCCTTCTCTATATAAAGACCTCCTGATGGCCCTTTGAAAATACAATGAATACACAATTCTCATTACAGAGAAACTCTGACAAACTATTTAGTGTTATTGTACAGAATTTTCTCTAGGCCATAAAATCCTCTCAACTCTCCAAAACACTTTTCTCCACTCCCTCCCAATAGTTGGATACCACCTGTCCATCTATTGCAATTCCAGATAATAACGAGGTAACTCTCGTGCTAGCATTCAAGATCGTTCAAGGGGTTGTTTGTGATCTAGACCGATTGGGGATCCGTTCATTGGAACCTTGGAGAGGGTTATTTTTTATACTTGGGGAATCTACAAAGGTAAGAATCGTTTTAACCCTTTCCCCAATAGCATGCTAGTTTACGTGTTTATTCGTTCTATGTAGTACAAGGATTTTGTTTAATGTAAAATCGAGGAATGCAAGGCGATCTCACACGAGAATGCTTCCGTTGCTAGATTCGATCCCTTCAAATATGACCTTTGTAAAATCATTTTATTAATGTAAGACTAATTATTGGGGAAAACACATGCAAAATTCTATTTTCCTAAGTAAAAGTATGAAAATATAAGCCTAACATGCATTTCATAACATGTATCACACCCCAAAACATAAACCTTTTCTTTTCCTCAAGAAAATATCACAAACTTAAGGCATGCTTACTCAATTTGAATAATGTAATAGATAATAACTTTTAGAAGAGGTCTCCAATCTAAATATCTTTTATATTCACAAACTCCCAAAAAATCCTCACAAGAGTTTCAATCAACAGATGCCTCAACTTCCTTGAGCTATCTACTCACTCATGCCTAACTAACCTAGTTGCTAGTCATTGAACCTAGTGAGACCCTTAATGCGCTACAAGCTTTGCCATACACCATATCGAATATGCAGTGCAAACTCCCCCCTCTCTCAACTTGAATTTTTGCTAGGCCTTTATTCTTTTGTTTTTCTTTCTCCTTACTCCTGCCTAGGATAAACCCTCAGCATCCTCCTTATTTTCATTCTAGCTTGCCCACATGGGTGTCATGTGGATCATCTGACTACAGGCAAGGCTTACACTTTAGGCAACACTAATCTTCCCCATGAATCGTTTTGCTATAAAAGAAAGCACAAGTGTCATGCTCGCTCTTGGCTACTTTAGTCATTCGAAAAGGAGAAGTGTCATTCTAACTTTATTTTTTTTTATCTTTTCGTTTTTTTTAAAAAGCCCTAGACATTCACATACACTCCATGACAACAACACAAGATTGAAGTGTTTGCACATCTAAGCAAATAAACTCTCCCCCAAACTTAAAATAGGCAATGTCCTCATTGACTTGAAAGAAGAAACCTAAAAGAGGATAAAAAAACAAGATACTAGCTCTTTTATTGTGCTAAGCTATTGGAACATGTAGGAGGCCAGCCTAAGGATGTATAGCACATGAAGAGAAATTAAAATTCTTGGTTTTGTACACTTTGTGGTTGATAGCAAGGTATGTCGAAAGGAGATCTACCCTAATTATCATCAGGACTACTATGTACAAACAAAAGAGATCATGTTTACAAACTATCATGAATTCAAATCAACCAACAAAATATATTTTCAGCAAAAGTAGAAAAACTACTCTATTCAAAATCCAAAAACTAACTCACTCAAGGAAAGAAACAAAAACAACCTAAAGAAAATTGTGCACAGTTTGAAATAATGAAAAGAAGAAACAAGAGATGGAACGTGATACTCCCCTAGCTATGAGCTAGACCATCATTATCAACTTTAGAATCTTGTTCTCCATCTAAAGGATCTCAAAATGTGGTCGGGAAAAAGAGGGACTGCAGGATAGTAGCCAGGCAAGGTAGAGCTTAAAAATCTCTTGAACGTATCATTTCTTTCCTCGGCATATTTCCAATAAGCGAGAACTAAAGATATAAACCTCTTGAGTCTCTTACCCATGTAACCCACTAGGTGGCATGTACAGAGGAAGAGTGACACCATCTAGATGTTGAGAGGGCATTGCGGTCGCAGCAGCAAGCATAGCGACAGGAGGAGCAATTGGTGTTGGAAGAGTTTGTTCAGCAAAGGCAGGAGCCTGACTTCCTTGTACATGGGTCCCTTGTTTCGGCTCAGGAGATGAAACTCTGTAAGAGGAGTTTGTACCAAATTAGTAGGAGGAAGCATCCCTAATGGAGGAGAAGTCATTAAAGAAGACTTGGTTGTCGAAAACTTGTTTTTTTTAAAGGCAATGTTCCCTTGTATTCTCTTAATCAAGCCTAGATTAATAGCAGGCTCGACTTTGCAGCATTCCTCGTGGGCATCTACCAGAACTTCTACCAGTGCACACAATTGGCCAGTAAGGGAAGGGAAGAACAAACGCCCTCTAGTTCTGGGTTCGCATTCAACCAATTTCGGCCTAATGATGCCTCTCACATTGATAGATAGGGTCTTCCTTATCTCGTATAAGAGCATAACTCTTTCCAAAGAAATGGTTGTGTTGTGCGTGGTTGGCATTATCCTATGTTTGATAAAATAAAGCCAGATTGCCAACCTTTCCTTGATGTCCCTCGATTTTAGTGTACGACATCCTGTTGGGGAAAGAACCCATTCTACCCTTTTGAAAGTGACCATGCACAAAGCATCATTTACCAGCTTCTCAGATGAAGCATACATTCTCATAAAACTTTCCTCCTCATGCTCGTCTGACACCTTGTAAAGGGAATGAATTGTACCGGCAGAGAAATTCACCCCTACCTCTCGAACAATGGAGACATTCTTTTCAGGCTGCATCTCGAAGTAAAATTCCCTTACTAGTGCAAGATTGGTGGGCGAAGGCTACCGGCACAATGCTTCCCATCCATAGTGAGCCATTACATAGGTAATAAAAGGTTGGAGCTCGCCTGCCTTGCTGAAGAACCCGTTCTCCTCGAATATTTCTCTTTTTCTCAGAATCTCCCTTTTCTTTTCCATCTCCTCTTCGTCCTCAAGTTCGTCACTGGAAGACAAAATCATTATCCTAGATTCATTCTTCATTCTCGATCTCTTCACCTCCAGCTGCACCTTGCTAGTCTCTACTTGCTTCTTGCTCATTGATTTAGTGACCCTCTTTGGAGCCACCTCGTTAGGCACAGATTGCGCAACCCCCTATTTCACTGTTTAATGAACAACTGTGATTTGCTTTCTAGCTTGACAGGCTCTACAAATGATTCCTTTATCAGCACGAAAGGCCAACAAAAGTTTTTTTTTTTTTTTTTTCTAAGGCTTTCTAGACAGTTTTAAAGCTAATACGGCCTAAACGCTTATGCCATATGGAGGAGTCATCTTTCCTTGACAAACGACAAACGTTACTAAAACGATTAGGGGACCATAAATAGCAATTATCATCGTAGCGCAAACCTGTCATGATTAAAATTTTTTTAGCATTATTGGTGACAAGGCATCTATCTTTGGTGAAGCTTACATTCAAATTTTGGTCACACAATTGACTTATGCTACCAAGGTTTGTAATAAGTCCTTCAACCACCATCACATCATCAAGAGATAGAAGACCAAGATATTTGAGTTTGCCTTTCCCAACAATCTTGCTAATGACTCCATCTCCAAAGGTGACTTGACTAGATCCCTGCAACCCTAAGATCTATAATGTATCTTTTTTCACTGATCATATGCTTGGAATTATCACTGTAAAAAAAAAACTCTCTCTTTTAGCAGAAGTTCTAAAAGAAGTTAAAACAATATTACAGTGAGTTGACACTTTTTTCATTCTCCATTCCTATCAGATTCTTAAAGCATTTTGAACAACATTTTTGTTTATGGACGAATAAACTGCCCTTGATTCCTTTTTGTAGAATCTATGTAGACGAAAATAATGAGGTATAATATTACCTCTTTTACCATAATAATGAACGATCCACACTTCCTGACTTCTTATTAGAATTTTGATTCAGGCAAGACCGTGAGGATTCAAGATGAGTGGTTACACTAGGGTTTTACTCCTTGACAAAAATAATCTCTTGTTTTCTTTTACAGAGAGAATGACTTGTTGGGATTGGTGTCATAATTCTCCCGAAGTCTCGTTGTTTGTAATATACACATTGTTATAAATAAAATAAGCATTATTTCATTCTGGCATTTACTCATATCCAATAAACAAAGCTTCATGGTTATCGTATGTAAACTTAAGCATGTATATGAGATATACAAGTGAATCATGCCTTAAGTGATAACCTAAATAGGTTTGTAGTATAAGGATTAAGGAGGGATACCTGATTCTGGTGACACTACGGATATGACCCGCTTTGTAGAGGTTTGCAAGTGTTGTAAATTACTACAGTTGGTAGATCCTGACCATTCATGTGGACACATGCGAGCGGAGGTGTCTTATACAAAGAGTTTGTATAAGACCAGACCACGAGATGATTCGTCTCTGTATATAACGTCGTTGATACTGGAGACTTACATCTCATCTAAACGACCATAGGTGACATGACCTCAATCTTGAGTGTTTTAGGAACTTCTGCCTTTGAGGGCGGTCTTTTGATTAGTATGGGTGAGAATGGTCAAATTGCCAACTCAACATGCCTACCTTTTTAGGGATTTATCTGATTTTGGAGTTAGGAACTCAGTTACACAAGATGAAATTCACTTTTTCCCCAAAGTAGGGGTAAGTAGATAGGTTGTTCCCTTAAGGGCTGATTCTGGGGCTTAAACATAGTGGCCAAAGCTTCTCTTTGGAAGAGAGAACTCAGTCATAGCAGGACTATGACTTATATTCATTAGAGGGATCAGTGGTACTTAAGTAGTTACATTTAACCACAGGGGCTGTACTTACGAGTGATCTGTGAAGGGTTATCGCACCGTTGATTGGTTAAAATAGACACATAATATATATGTAGTAAGGAGAGTTAGCTATCGGTCTTTATTGGAGTGCTTGGCAGTTAACAGATGGTGGATCCCTTGACTAAAGAGTTTAGTCTGTTATTCACGTACTGTTAGAGCTTCAAGCTACAGGTCCATAAAGTCCCCTTGGTAGCTCAATGGATTCAAGTTGAGAATCAATTCTTGGTGTTGATTTGAAATGTTCAAATTGACAAGAGGTAATTCGATTATATATGATATGATCAGTGTGATGTATGAGATATATCTAGTGGAGGATTAATGTAAATGAAATTTACATTAAGTGCCATGAAATAGAAAAAAAGCTATGGTTTATATGTTTCATGAGATGAATAATTAAAACTATAGGTTATAAATATAGTATGGTAAGTTGGTTATCATATATATTTATAATATTATTAATTATTGGATAATTATCTCTTTTTCTCTAATAACCAATTGAGTAGGAGGTTCTTGGTGGTTTTATGGTAACTGTGAGATAAAAGGAAAAATGTTTTCTTAAATTTAGAAGTGGTTGAATTGAGATTTCCACTCTCGGAAAGTTCTCATGAAAACATTGTCAAGTAAATTAGATTTACTACACGATGGCTTGGAGAGACTAGATAATCATGCAGTGTTTCTATACAATAGACAATCAGCTGGCCGATTAGCTAAACGATCACATAGCATCTCTTAAACGATTGGGTATCATCTATACGATAGACTTTGACATCACCCACTTGAAAAATCGTTTACATGATTGTCATCCTCCAGCCTCATCCTCTAACCAAGTCCACACAGAGCCCACACTTCTGGATTCTCACATCGAGAATACCAAGGTAACCTTTTTGGTGGTGTCATACTCAACTTGACACAGTCAAGGTTTTGTGGAGGCTGTTCGTGGTGTTTGTGTGGTTGCTGCCGATTGTTCGTGATCTTGGAGAGCATTCTGTTTGAGTTCGCTGTGATCATGCAGTGTAGCGGTCGTGGTGTATGAGCGGTCGAGTGTTGCAGACTTGTGGGTTGCTCAAGCGTTCATGATCAAGGGTGTTGAAGATGAGTCTTCAAAGGTATGTTAATTCCTTCCCTCGATCTTATAGAAAAGCATGTTGTAATGTCGGTTTTACACATAGCCTATTGATTCCATTTGTGATTGTAATTGTTAATGTTCATATACGATTGAAATTTGGAACAATCATTTCGCTACTTATGGAAATCTTCATGTCTGATTTCCTTTAATTGGTATTAGAGCCAGGTTGTTCTGATATTCCAAATTTCACTTCAATTTTGAACTTCTTTTACACTCGTGGTGGGTTTTCTGCATTGCATTTAATTGTTAAATGCGCTTTTGGATGGAGTTTATGGATGTTTACACGTTAATTGCCTCTATTTAAAGCTTTCTTTAAATTACAAAGTGTTAACTTGTAAGGGCCCCTATGTTTTTGGGCATAATTAACATGTTATCGAGTCTGTAATACAAAGTGTTTGAGTTAGTCGAGTCGTTCGTGATGAAGTTTCGAAGCATGGAGATGTAGTTCTCAGCGAAGAAGAAGACCAAGTGTTGATCGTGTCATATAGCCTCAGGTAAACGATCGTTAGGATTTAACTAAACAATCATGTAGATTTTTCTATACGATCGTGTAGTATTTACTAAACGATTGTTTAGCTAATGCTAAACAATAGGGTAAATCGTTTACTCTATCGTGTAGCATTGGTTGCCCGATCACGTAGATGCTGAAGGTAGACGATTGTAGTGGGAGCATATGATGCTCATCGTTTCGAAGAAGGCACGCGCTAAATGATCGTGTGCATGCTCATCGCATAGTTACTGACTACACGATCATGCGGTATATGATGTGAAGGTGCTCACTCAACAATTGTTTAGACAATCGTGCTTCATCGCATCGTAGTCGTTTAGATGATCGTATAAGGCATATGTTGTGGAGCGCGCTGCACGATCGCATACCTCGTGCTTCATCGCATAGTAAGAGGTACACATTCATTACTAAATGATCGTTTAGCTCTGGAAGCGTAGGTAAACAATTGAGCAAAGCATTTATTTTTCGTGTAGACAATCGCAGAGGAGTTTGGTACACGATTAGTGGAGACACGTTGCTTCGCCCGGGCGATTCAAGACCCAGTTCATTTGTTTGAACTGGAGACTCCTTGTTTTTGTAATAGTTAGCTTGTAGTTTTGAGGCATTTTTACTTGGTTCAACATTTTTTTTTATATATGTGATGTATGGCATTTATGTGGCAAAGTGTTTGATATATAGATTTAAAACCCACCTTAGGTTGTGCAATTATTCATGCATCATGTATTATAAGTGTTATAATATTGCATGAAGAAATTATATGAAAGCATGTGCATGCATCATGAAATATAAGAGTTATATTTTTTGCATGCAGTGGGCATTATCATTCATCATCTTATATTATAAGCATCATAGTATAAGGATGAGTGGAAGCATGTTTTTCTTGGTTCATTGCTTATTTGTATAAGTGTTATAGAAAAAGGCAGCAATGGATGAACAATGCATGAAGCATGACACTTAGGTTGTTTATAAAAGTTATGAATGCCTCGTATGTGTTAGCTTTGCATTGTCGTTTTGGTTATTTCCATTATAACTGTTATAAAGGAAATTAGAACCAAAATCAATAAGAAAGAGTTGCATGCGGACTTAGGGTGAATTCATGTTTTTAAAAGGGTTTTAAAATTGGATTGAGATAGACCTAAGTTCAGTAGTTCTAATGAGATTGGTAACCTAGTTTAATCTATTTAAATCGGTTTAATAGGATTAAATTGATTGTCATAAAAGATTAAAATTGTATTAAATCTACCTATAAGGGACCTTTTATCTAAGGCGGGTTTTATCTAGGCTAGGGTACTTAAGCTAACGGAAATGGAACACCCCTACCTGGGAACCTACCTAGAAAGGTGAATTAGATAAATTTTCTGCAAGCATGCGATAGTTGGTCAAAGACTCCGTTAAAGAGTTTAATGGATAATGATCAAAAGTTATTTCAACTATCCAATGTAAATATTACTCTTGGGCAAACCTAAAAAGTGACTTAGTTAAAATTCTTAACCGTGTTTTTTCTAAGTAAACTAAACCCTAGGTTATAAAATACTCAGTGGGAGGAAGAGATGTATCTAAGATGTCAATGATTCCACTCACGTTTCTACCTGAATGTTCACACCGTGAGATTCATGCTTGGCCTCGTGGTGCCCTAGGAGCATTCCCCTTCGGATGGCGTTTGCATGAGTCAATATCAAGGTGGACGGAGAGAGTGTTTATAGTAAGTGGGTGAAGGGTGTGTATCAACACGTCCTACGGTCTCTGTCATTGGTTCACACTGTGAGATCATTCTGTACTCCCTCGTGGCATCTTAGGTGTATCCCCCTTGGAAGGGTTGTGTAGTTGGTCAAGATCAAAGTGAACTCCATAAATGTATAGGGTCGCTTTAGGTTTTACCTCAATTGGATTTTTTTGTTCGAATTGGCTGCTTGGGGTGGATCTCTAGGGCCTAAAATGGCAAGTCACACTTTTGGGAGATTGTTAAGTAAGTTAATGATCTCTTGACCAAATTAATGATGGCTAGTCGTTATAGGAGCAAGAGTTGTTATGGTATTAATGACTAGTTGAGAACTTCTCAATTCAGAGAAGGGCTAATTGACCTCTCTTCGGTGGCTTTTGTCCTAAACATTTGAAGTGTCATTGCGAAACTAGATGTCAGATAACGGGCAGAAATGTACGTTATCATAGTGCTAAGTTCTGGCTTGCTTTGATAAAACATGTTAAATTGCGTCTATTAAGCATAAATTTCATAATATTGCGGTCATATGCATTCATCGCATTAGAACAATTGATTTTTGTATTTTTGTGCAGAATGTACGATAACGCAAGGCGAAAATTGCGATCATAGGAAATCATTGGTTGGGCACAACATCACTGCAAGGCTATGCGGTGATCGTGTTCGAAAATATTCGCCCGAGAAGGATTGCTGCAACTTAGTCAGCGTAACATGGTAGGCGCATTTGGGTAAAAGACTAATTAATCGCGATGGGACAGAAAGCTGATGACAGTTGAATTCGAATTAAGTTGACAGCTGATAATGATCACAAGTACATCCAGCTTTTTGGTGACAAATATTTGGTGCATCAGTCAGAAATTAAAGTAGTCTCATCTGTACAATCATGAGAGAGAAGCCAACTTTCACCCTGGATGCTCTATAAATACCAAGGGCATCCTTTAGAAAAGAGGTTCACCGTTCAGCAGTTCAAAATTTCATACTTCAATTTGCACGTCTTTGTTTTCATTTTAAGGCGGATGCGAGAGAGGAAGGCGATGTTGACAGGTTGTTTCGATAAGCTTGGGAGAGCGCCGGAAGCTTCAAGAACAGAGAGAGGGCCGACGCCTGCGGAAGCAAGAACATCTTTGGAACCGAATAGAGATTTACAATGTAAAAGCCTTGGTCAGCAAGGAATTACTACCAGGCTCTCTACCTTTAACTTCCATTGTTATTTTGTACTCCACTCATTTATTGAAATGGAATCTACTTCTCTATATTTGTTCGCTCTCTGTTATTTATGCATGAGTAGCTAAATTAGTTGAATGGGTTGAGAAGCATTTAGCTAGCACAACTAGGGAATCTTCACCCTATGCAATTATCTTGTATTATGTATGCTTCATTCGTCCATTAGAGATACTCGAGAGAGTAGTCTAAGGATAGGATCTAGACTTGGGAAGGTCAGGTTAGAATCTAGGCTCGGGAGAGTCAGATTAGAACGCATAATCAAGAGATAGGAGTTTATGAATAAGTACTGTTTTTTATCAACGCATCGCATGCATCCTAGAGATAGGATATGATTGTATGTGATCACCTTGCCTTTATGCATTTTGCATCATCGCATAGGAAAAGAGTAGAGACTTAGGGATAAGCTCTATGGACACTTTTGCATTCAACACATGCGTCCTAGAATTAGGAGCATCGCATTTGCCTTGGAAAATGATTTGTTGTGCATGGTTGTAGCATGATCGCATAGTTTGACGCATTCCCAAGTAACGCTAGCTAAGGATCGTCTCAACCCATTCATCTGCATACTCAGCGCATCTATCCCACAACTGAATTTTTTCAAATCCACCGCATTTGTTTATTTTTCATTAACGCAATCAACAACACACCCATTAATTGAGTTACTGGTTACCGTAGGGTTTTCATAAAAAGTACAATCGCAATCTATTTTCACAAGTCCCTGAGTTCGACCCTAGACTTATCAGGAAACTCAGTGGAATTAACACTTGGATTCCGCTAAGGAAACTTGAGTGCACAATGCAATTTCAGCATCGCATATCATTCATAATTCACATCATAAAATCAAGCATCAAGTTTTTGGTACCATTGCCGAGGACTTCGGCAAAATAGAGTGCTAACGGTAATTTTTTTGATTTGTTTGCAGACTCTCAATCTCTGGCGAATTACGACCCGAAGATTGAGAAGATATTCAGACGCAGACTAAGAGACAACCACCAACAACAAGAGAGAACACCAAGAATGGTGGAGCAACCGGAAGCAAGGGTCGTCAATGCAAATAATAAAATGGCCAACCCCATCCTTCTGGCGAATGATCGCAATAAACTCATCCAGGACTATGCGTCACCTAACCTCTATGATTTCTCTCCAGGAATCATGAGGCTGACGTTAGATGGATCGAGGTTTGAAATGAAGCCAGTAATGTTGCAGATGATCCAGGCTGCTGGGCGGTTTGGAGGAAGGCGTGGCGAAGACCCGAACGCCCACCTTCGGAGCTTCATAGAAATCTGCAACACTTTTATGTTCTCGAATATCTCAACCAAGGAAATTTGACTCACTCTGTTCCCATTTTCCTTATGCGATCAAGCAAGAAAATGGGCATATTCTCTTGAACTGAGGGAGATAACGTCGTGGAAACAGGTGGTGGAAAAGTTTATGAAGAAGTATTTCCCACCAATCAAGAATGCTAGGAGAAGGAAATTAATAACAAATTTTGAACAGGAAGATGACGAATCGCTCAGTGATGCCTGAGTGAGGTTCAAGCGGCTGGTAAGAGATTGTCCACATAATGGCTTACCAGACTGCTTGCAAATGGAGATTTTCTACCAAGGATTGAATCCCTCTTTGCAAACCGCTGCCAATGCAGCGGCCGCTGGTGGTTTTCTCGACAAAACATACGAGAAGGCAAAGAGTATACTTGATCGCATTTCCAAAAATCACGAGGATTGGCGGGAAAGCGATCAGAGATTAAGAATAAAAGATAATGACGCAAACAACGGGGCCATCGCATCCCTACAAAATCAAATGACTGCGATGATGAGTTTGATACAAGGCATCGCAATTAATAATACGGGAGCGAAGAAAGGGCAGGTCAGCATAATTACTCAAACGACCGCAAGTTGTGTCATTTGTGGAGATGCTCACCTGATGGAAGAATGCCCAATAAACCTGCAGTCAGTATGCTTCATAAGAAATAATCCCTATTCCGATATATATAACCTCGGGTGGTGAAACCACCCAAATTTTGCATGGAAAAATCAACAACAAAGCTTTCAACTTGTGGCACAAAAAGGAGGGCTACCCGGATTTTTTCCACAAAATAACGGTCCAGTGCATGCCAAGCTAGCAGTTCACAACCATCGCAATCTTCGTCCTTAGAGAGCTTGTTGAAGCAATACATTGAGAAAAATTACACACTGCTTTAGAATCAAGCTACATCCATTAGAAATCTCGAAATTCAAATGGGACAAATTGCGGGCAAGCTGAAAAATAGACCGCAAGGAGCGTTGCCGAGCTCAACTGAGCTTCCTCGCAATGCTGGGGGTAACGGGAAGGAACAATGTTTAGCAGTCTCTTTGCTAAGCGACAACATGATTGCGGAAGTAGGCGAGAAACCCATGGTGACGAACTTAAATGCAGTCACAACCGAAGACCCGTTGACCTATAGTTTGGAGAAGCTCGATAAAATAGACCCTAAAGTTCCGTCCACTTATAAGCCTTTAGATCTTAAGACAGAAGAAGTCCAACCACCAGCAACTCCGAAAAGATTGAAAAGGAGAAAAATGAGGAAGAAAAGATCGCAATATTGGCTGCAGCACAAAATGTTGTGATCCCACCTAAAATGGGCGACTCGAGAATCTTCATGATACCATGCTCTATCGAAGGAACCTACAGTGGCCAAGCACTATGCGATCTTGGGGTAAGCATAAACATAATGCCGCTATCAATCTTCAAACAATTGAATGTCGACACATTTACGCCCACAAAGGAAACTCTTCTGCTCGCGAACAGATCCCGGATACGCCCTGAAGAAGAGTTGAAAAATGCCGCAATTTCAATCGATAAATTCATCCTGCCGGCAGAATTTCTCATTTTGGATTATAAAGCAGACAAAGATGTGCCCATCATATTAGGGCGACCATTCCTTTCAACCAGTCGCGATCAAATTGATGTGCGCAAGGGGGAAATCATAATGAGCATTCATAGGAAAAAACTCCGAATTAAGGCAGTAAAGATCCCAGAGGATAAAGAAAAGAGAGAAAAACCACCATGGACGTGAACAAACCAGCCTGGAATAAGTGGTCCCTGAGTATTATATGATTCAACCTCATTAGGGACGCAATCCTTTTGAATATTCTTTTCCTGCATCAAATACTTCATGAACTTTCATCATCTCGTTATTTATTACTGCAATTACCTTTTTTGTTACCAGCATCGTTCTTACTTCTAAATATATATATATATCGATCTGTTTAAAATAATTTGACCCTTTCTCTGTTTTTCTTGCAACGATTAAGGCACTGGATTGCAGAAATGTTGTGCGAAGAAGCCACTTATCTTACTCCTTCACTGCAATCCAAAGAAGATAGATCCCGCAAAGATGGATGCGTCAATACACAATGCGGGCGACAATGCAAATTTTGGAATATATTCTTCCTTATCCTTTTTTTCAAATTTTGCGCTATCGCATCGCATTTTAGTTTTAAAAGTCTGATCACTGCATTCTCTTTGATTACCGAAATCATTTGACATGGATAAATTTAGTAAGTTACCGCATGTTGTTTCTTTGCCAAGTATGATTTCAATGATGAAAAACATGCTTCTATTTCTTTCGTATATACTAGAGTCATCTTAACTTTAAGATAGTCACCTCATAAAATATTTCTAGAAGTTAGGGGTTTGCTAGCTTTCTTCCAAACTCTCTTTACAAAACTTTCTAAGAATATCGCATGACTCATTTCAATCTTTTGACAATGAGGACATTGCCGCATTTTAAATTTGGGGGTGAGGTATTTATTTTCGGCCTTACTATTCTAAAAAAAAAGAGGAAAAATTTTGAATATAACAACTCCACTGTCAACACAATGGGAAACCTATGTTGATAAGAGTTAAGTTGTGAAAGGCACTTACCAGTAGTCGGATGTCCGCATGACACACGTGGGGGCAAGCCAAAATGAAAGTAAGTCACCAGGATCAACGCATAAATAAATGATCGAAACGCCACTGCCAAGTAGGCATAAGTTTAGTCTGAGAAAGAGTGCATTGCTCGTAGTTGGATGTCTGCATGACACACGTGGGGGCAAGCCAAAACGAAGGCAAAGTACTTGGATCGGCGCAAGGTAAAAAAAATAACAATGACAAGAAATATGCAAGGATAAAATCATTTGATACCCCGGTGAAAAAAAAATTCTTTTTGAAATAAATCATGTGATGTTCTAAAAATTAGTAAAGTCCTTTTGAAGGTTAAGCTTATAGTCCCTAGGTCTTAGAAATATTTCAAGAAGAGACTTGAATAAGGCTTAAGGAAACTTTTGTATATAGGATTTGAACGAAATATCCTTGAGAAATCTAGGAAAAGGACATTGCGGTTGACTTGCTAAAGGAAGTCTTTAGCTTATGCTTGAGGACAAGCATTGTTTAAATTTGGGGGTGTGATAACGGGAAGAAATGCACGTTATCATAGTGCTAAGTTCTTAAAAAATGCTAGCTTGCATTGATAAAATATGTTAAATTGTGTCCATTAAGCATCAATTTCATAATATTGCGGTCGCATGCGTTCATCGCATTAGAACAATTGATTTTTGTATTTTTTGTGCAGAATACGCGATAACGCAAGGTGGAAATTGCGATCATAGGAAATCATTGGTTGAGCGCAACATTATCGCAAGCCTTTGCGGTGATCGTGTTCGTAAATATTCGCCCGAGAAGGATTGCCGCAACTTGGTCAGCACAACATGGTGGGCACATCTAGGTGAAAGGCTAATTAATCACGATGGGACATAAAGCTTATAACAGTCGAATCCGAATTAAGTTGACAGCCGATAATGATTACAAGTACATTCAGCTTTTCGGTGACAAATATTCGGCACATCAGTCAAGAATTAAAGCAGACCCATCTGTACAATCATGAGAGAGAAGCCGACTTTCACCCTGGATGCTCTATAAATACCATAGGCATCCTTCAGAAAAGGGGTTCACCGTTCAGCAGTTCGAAATTTCTCTCTAATTGGTTATCAATTGAAGTTTGAAGGGAAATTACCTTGATTTTCCTTTTTGAATTGTTGTCAAGAGACATTTTAAACATAAGTAAAGTTCCAAACAGAACATTAACTTTCATGGTGGTCACCTTCAATGATCGTTTAATATTAATGTTTTAAGCTTCTTCAATGATCGTCACCTTCATATTAAATTATTTTGGCAACGATCTGAGCACTTTTCTAATGAGCTTTTCTTTAGAGATCTTCTCACCCAGGGCAAAAGAGTCATTTGCAATATCAAGTAATCGAACATTGAAAACTGTGATAGTTTCTTCCTCAAGCATTTTCAAATTTTCAAATGTTGTTGTAAGGAGTTAGAGTCTTGGCATCATGACCTTCAATGTTCCCTCGTGAGCCATAATAAGAATATCCCATGCTTCTTTAGCATAAAATAGGTGTTAATTAACCGAAATACGTTCTTATCCACTTCATGAAAGATGGAATTTAAGGCACGAGAGTTTCCAAGAGAGGTTTCATCCTCAACTTCTGTCCACTCAAATTTTCATTTGAGAGTTATTCCACCATTTGCATCAACCACTTGCAGAGGAGTTCACCTTGTCATGACAGATTTCTAGGATTTGTGGTCAAAAGACTTAAAAAAGGTTGTCATTCTTCTATTCCAATAAGATAGGTTGTTTCGTCCAACACAAGAGGGTGCGTGGTAGATCTAGCTTCTTTGATACCTTCCATTAGAAGAATGGATCAAAACACCAGAAGTTATGGTGACCCATTCTGATACCAACTGAAAAATGAGGTAATCTAACACACAACAGTTTTAGTTAAACATGACATCACAACAATATAGAGAATAAAAGAGATAAAGAAAAAAAAAAACTAAAACAATAACTGAACACGGTGTTTGATAACCAAATTTTGTGAAATACTATCTACATCTGAGGGACAATGTGCCCATGGAAAGATATTCTCACTAATACAATGTCAAGTAGTTATAATGTTGTACTTATCTATAAACACATAGGAAATACACTTATACTTGGATAGCTCAACTCCTTGCAAGATCACTTAGGCTCCTCTAAGTGTAAGACTCCCTCTAAAAGAACTTAGGCTTCTCCTGAGTGTTTGAATACTAGTGATCGAACACTTAGGCTACCTTTAAGTGTGAGACTCCCTCTCACCAAGACTTTTATCTTTCCAACATCAAATAAAGATTACTCCACTTGATGAACTTCAGCTTCCTCTATGTTTTAAAATCCCTTCTCAAGATGTTGAAGTATAAACCAGTGCAGTCTAAAGTAAGTCTTCTACAGTAGCACAACCTTTTCCAATGTAAGATTAACACATTTGTGGTTTTTTGGATAACACATAAGACAAACCACTCTATTAATCTTGTGAAGTTAATGTGGATGGACTAAATAAAGTACTCAAGACTTGAAGTGGAAAAATATTATGGCTTTTGAATTTAGAAGTTAACATAGAAGGTGTGTCATATTATTATTATGGGTCCTACTCGTGTCAATGTTAGGGCGAGAAAATTTTAAATTGATTAATTGGACCGAGAGAAATATTTTTGGAGTTTAAAGCAAAAATAGTTGGTGAAGGCGAATTCTACACAAGATGGAAATTTTGAGTGGGAAAGGTAAGATTTATAGAGGATTTTAGTAGAGTTACCCTTAGTGTGGACTTTATGTAACACGGAAAGAGGAAAAACACCTCGGATATACTAGTCTTAACAAAGATAAGTGCGAAGAAAATAAAAGTACATAGGAAAGATTTTATTATTTTGGGAAGATAAGGTAAATTAATGTTTTGAGATTACAGGTACGTAAGTTTGATTTGGCTTTCTAAGTTAAAATTTGGAGGTTTACGAGTTTTTACAACTTTGGATCCTAGCATGTATTGGTTGAAAGGATAGATTGCTTAAGCTATTGGTCATGAAAGACAGCCAAGTAGTGGAAGAGTGCTTGATAAACTTCTTCAGATTATAGTGGAGTCAGAGAAGATAATATTTTATTTGTAGATGTTTGGTAACAATAGTTGCCAAAAACTATGAAGATGGAAGAGATAAGTCTTTGTTAAAGAAGGGATGAACCACATAAAGGTATTAGCAAGTCTTAGAGACTTTGTTTGAGGGCACAAATAATTAGAACAAGAAATCAATGAAGCCTCAATTTGATTTCAAGGTGAAAGAAATCTAGCTCCAAGTAAGGAATAAGTTATGCAAGTGTTAAGGTTGGGTAAAGTAGATCTCCCAGAATGACCTCTAGCATAAGAGATGGACTTGAGTTGAGAGCAACCCCTATCTCTACGGCTTTTCTTAGAATGACTCTAGCAAAATGGAAGTAGCCCAAGTCACAGATACAAGAATTATATAGCAAGGTGTTTCATATGTATAATATTTCGCCTTGGAGCACACCAGTTTGTTTATTAAAGAAAAAAAAAGGTATCCATTCAACTATATGTCAACTATTAAAAGTTGAAAATGTAGCATAACCAAGTTGCAGGAGATGCCAAAAAATGTCTAGGTCGAAGTCAGATGTCAAATTCTGGTCTGAAATGTAGATTGGGAGTGCCACGAATAGTATGTTTCTTCCAGCATGGACGACAAGTGGATCGACTTTATGGGGATGGATATTCTTGAGATAAATTAATGAGTCAGGAAGATTTCTATCTCAGAAATTATTTTCAGGGATTAGATACCATTGTTATGGGTTATGGTGTTGTGTTTTAGATTAACTGATACTCTATAGTATCCAAGGACTTTAGAAACCTCAATATGAAATAGATTCCTAGACTTGTTCATAACAAGGTCTAAACAATGATATGCGATTATTTTAAGATTAAAGAGTAATATGATGATTGACTCGAGTAAGTTTTACATCCCTTGACAGTAGAGAGTAGTATGTCAAGTTTCTAATATATGAGACTTAATTGGACAAAGTTGTTTCTCAGGCATGTAGCTATTAAGAGAGGCATCACAATTGACACCTTTGAAGTAGAAATTGTTGGATTGGTGTCCTAAATGTCTCTAGTATTCTTATAGTTTGCAAACTTTGTATAAAAACTTATTATTATTAAACTAATTATTATTTTATGAGCATACACTCAATCCAATAAACAAATATCCTAGGTTATTTTATGTAATTTAAACTTGTGTGTAAAGACATACAAATGGATCATATTTAAATGATAACTTAAATGGTCTCTAGCAGAAGGATAAGGTCGGGTACCTTATCCTGGTGACACTATGGATACGACCTACTTTGTAGATGTTACAAATGTTGTAAAGTTCTACAAATGACATAATCCTGATCATTCATGTGGAGACATGTGAGTGAAGATATCCTATACAAAGAGTTTGTATAAGACCAGACCATGAAATAAATAGTCTCATTATATAACGTCGTTAATAGTGTAGACTTACATTTCAGCAGGATGACCATAGGTGACATGACCTAAATCCTGAGTGAGTTGTGAACTCTTACCTATGAAGGCGGTCTCTTGATTTGCATGGGTGAGAGTGGCCAGATCACCTACTCAATATGCCTACCATTTTGGAGATTTGTTTGATTGGGGAGCTAGGAACACAACTACACAAGATGGAATTTACTTCTTCTTTAATGTCGGGATAAGTAGATAAATTGCTCCTTTAAGGGTTGATTCTGTTGAGAATGGTGTCCTAAATCCCCTTGTAATCTCGTAGTTTGTAAACTCTGTATAAACATATTGTTGTTAATAAAATAAGTGTTATTTTATAGGCATATCTCAAACTAATAAACTAAGATCCGAGGTTATTTTATGTAATTTAAACAACTATGTACAGACATATAAGTGGATCTTGTTTGAATAATAACCTAAAAGGTCTGTAGTAAATGGATAAGATTAAGTACCTTATCCTGGTGACACTATAGATACGACCCACTTTGTAGGTGTTACAAGTGTTGTAGAGTGTTACAAATGATCTGATCCTCATCATTTATGTGGAGACATGTCAGTGGGGTATCCTATACAAATATTTTATATAAGATCGAACCATGAAATGATTAGTCTCTTTATATAACACCGTTAATAATAGAGACTTACATTTCACTAGGATGACCATAGGTGACATGACCTAAATCTTGAGTGAGTTGTGAACTTCTGCTCATGAAGGCGGTCTTTTGATTTGTATTGGTGAAAGTGGTCAGATTGCCAACTCAGCAAGCCTATCATTTTGGAAATTCATCTGACTAGGGAGCTGGAAACTCAGCTACACAAGACGAAATTCACTCCTTCTCCGATAAAAAGGCAAGTAGATAAATTGCTCCCGTAAGGGCTGATTTCGGGTCTTAGACATAGTGGCCACACCTTCTCCTAGCCCGAGAAGACTTGGTCGTAATGGGACTATGACTTATTGTTCATTAGAGGAATTAGTGGTACTTAAGGAGTTAGATGTAACTACATGGGCAAAATGGTATTTTGGCCCAATTGTACTTACGAGCAATTTGTGAAGGGTCATCGCATGGTGATTGGCTATATCTAATGAACACAGAAATTTATCTGTAGTGCGAAGAGTACAGCTGTCGGTCTTTAATAGAGTCACCAGCAGTTATCAGATGTTGGGTAATTTAATTAAAGAGTTTAATTATTTATCTGAGTACCGTTGGAGCTTCAATCTACAGGTCCATAAGGTCCCTTCAGTAGCTCAATAGGGATTTTATCTTTAGATTAATTTGAAATATTCAAATTAATTGAGTGAATTAATTATATATTATATAATTAATTATAATGTATTTGATACATTATGAGAGAAATTTGAATATGATTCAAATATCAATTATATGAATGAGATTCATGTAATTAAATATAAATATGATTTATATTAAGAGGAATAAAATATTTGGATATGATCCAAATATCATTTATATGGATGAGATTCATATAACTAGATTCAATATAAATATTATTTATATTAAATGTGTATAGTTAAGAGAGAATAAAATCTATAGTTTATGTTGTATTTGATGCAATATAAAACTATAAGCTATATGTTATATTTGATATGACATATAGTGTATATATAATAAAGTAGTTATTATATATTCTATTTTATTAATTTATTTGAAATTGATAAAAAATGGAAAGAGTTATAACTTCCTCCCCATATATTCTCTCCATAACTAACGTGGGTTAGATGTGGGTTGCAAAGAATCATCTTCTTCCAACATTCACACAAAGAAAACTTCTCTGAGAAAAAAAACTCCCCTCTCATCCTCTCTATGTCCTTCCCTCTTCCTAGGACTCAAGCAAAGCCCACAACTCCTACTTGAGTCTTTGAATCCCAAAAGAGAATACAGAGGGTTCTCGATTAATAGTGTCCATGCGAGAAGAAGAAGATTCCAAGGAAGGAGTCCCGTTCATGATTGTTAGAAGGATTTATGAAGAAAGGTTCTTCAAAGGTGATTTCTCTTGACCTTGTTTCTTGTTTAAAGCATGTTTTAATTTAATGTCAAATGCATATCTCTTGTATGTTTACTGTAAATTTTATGTTTGATAATTAATGGAATTTGGACGATCTACTTTCGCTCAAGGATCTCCTCATGTCGAGATTCCTTCAAATTCCTAGGCTTGAACAATGTGGCCACACCCTCTCTTGGCCCAAGAAGGATTTGGTCATAGTTGGATTATGACTTGTTATTCATTAGAGGGATCAGTGGTACTTAAGGAGTTAGATGTGACTATAGGGGCAAAACTGTAATTTTGACCCAGCTATACTTACGAGCAATTTGTGAAGGGGCATCGTGTTGTTGACTGGTTATATCCAATAAACATAGATATATATCTGTAGTATGAAGAGTGCAGTCGTCGGTCTTCAGTGGAATGAATGACAGTTAATGGATATTGAATAATTTAATTAAAGGAGTTCAATTAATTATTCAAGTACCATTAGAGCTTCAATCTACAGGTTCATAAGGTCCCCTCTGTAGCTCAACAAGGATTGTTGAGAATTAAATTTTTATTAATTTGAATGGTTCAAATTAATTATATGTGATATAATTAATATAATGTATTTGATACATTATAATATAAGTTTGTTTGAGAAGAATTAAATTTTTTAATGTGATTCAAATATTAGTTGTATGAATGAGATTCATATAATTAAATTTAGTAGAAATGTCATTTATATTAAATAACATGAATGACTGAGAGAAATTAAAACTATAGGTTATATTATATTTGATAGAATATAAAAATTATATGTTTTGTGTTGTATATATATATATATATATATATATATATATATATATAATTATTATCTAATTAAATTTATTTTAATTTAAATTAATTTTTCAAAATTAAAGGGAGGGAGTTTCAACTCCCTCCCCTTATTCTCTATCAATCAAACATGTGAGGGGAGTTATGGGAGGTTGGTTGAAGATCATCATCTTCTTCCTCTTGTTGTTTTTTTTAGGCAGAAGAGCTCTTTGGTAATCTTGAGAAAAGAACACACTAAGAAAAAAAAAAAAAATTTCTTCTTCCCTCTCAAATTACTCCTCCCTCTACCAAAGAAGTAGAGCCCACACCTCCTGCCAATTATTTACGCAAAAGAGAATACAGAAGGCACCGCTTGGTGGTGTCCTCATCGAAGAGTTCGTGATCAGATCGAAGGAGAATTTACGCATACAAGTTGTTCTTCAAGGGTAAGTTTTAATTCTTCCCTTCTTCCTTCCTCAATTAACATGCTGTAAAATTTCTGTTTAGGGCTAGTTGCATAAATAGAATTCAAGCCTAAAATAATAGAATATGTAGTACAAGAATAAAAGAATTGCATATATAGATAAAAAATGGTAAAAGACTAAAAAAACCCATGCCTAACAACCATTTTGCTCGCTTCTTCCCTGTTTTCTCAAATTAAAAGCTATCACTGATAGCTGCTATCAACTACTATCGCTGATAGCTTCTATCAATTACTATCGATGATAGTTGCTATCAACGATAGCTTTCAATTTGAAAAAACTTAATACAATTTTGAAATATTAG
The DNA here is from genome assembly GCF_027475165.1 of Benincasa hispida. Lineage (NCBI taxonomy): Eukaryota > Viridiplantae > Streptophyta > Magnoliopsida > Cucurbitales > Cucurbitaceae > Benincasa > Benincasa hispida. The sequence continues at coordinate 22,502,345 of NC_143487.1, forward strand.
CTTTTAATTTGCTTTCAATTACCAGTAGCTATCATTGATTCACTTTCATCAATTGGAATCAACCTTGAAATATCAATACTTAAGGCTATCAGTGGCTATCAATGATAGATATATAAATAGTGATCAACTTTGAAAGAAGATCGACAACTTTGATTACCACAGTCACTAATAATCTTTTATCATGGCTATCACTGATAGCAACTATCAGTCACTATCACTGATAAACTTTCATCAATTAGAATCAACCTTGAAATATTTACACTTAAGGTTATCAATGATAGACTTCTATAACTGGTTATCATCTTTGAAAGAAAGTTGATATATAGATATCATCAAAGTTCTATCACTGATATCACTAACGTCACTCATATTGTGGTTATCAATGATATCTTCTTTCATTGATAAAATGCTATTAATGATCTCACTGATATCATGCTATCAGTGATAGTTCTCTGTCGCTGATAATATGCTATCAGTGGTACCTTCTATCACCAATAACGTGCTATCGAGTAGCTTCTATCACCGATGACGTGCTATCAGGTAGCTTCTATAATTAATAACATGCTATTAGTATTAGCTTCAATCACTGGTAACATGAAATCAGTAGTAGCTTCTATCAATCATAGCCACTGAAAAACTTTTTGCCCCTTCCTTGTCCTTCACAAACATTTATAAGTCCCTTTCTTTTCGATGATAGCTTCTATCACTGATAAACATGCTATTAGTGATAACTTCTAGGCATTCCACTTACATTTTAGTTTGAGATTCAACTTTATTAATTGAATTCACTAAGTTGGCTATCAATGATAGATTTTTATAAGTGGCTATTAACTATCAAAATATAAACAAAGATTAGGCTATCAGTGATAGAAAATAGTGGCTATCACTGATAAACTTTCATTTGCTATTATATTTATTATTTGTTATAATAATCAAACTTGATGATTGGCTTGTTGGTATTAAGTCACTTATGAATTGAGCACTTTAAAGTCTTATGTACAAAACTCAACCTCATAATTTTTGTGGAAAAAGGGAGAGAAAAAAAATTCAAATAAAGGAAAGAAAAATTTTAAAAATAAGAGAAAGAGAAGAAGCAAAAATTGAAGAAAGGAAAAAAGATTAAATAGGAAAAAAAAAAAAAGAAGCAAGAACCAGGGAAATGAAAGAAAATTTAGAAAAAGAAAAAGAAAGAGAAGAAGCAGAAAATCGGAGAAATAAAAGAAAATAAAATAATAAAAAAGAAAAGGGAAGAAGCAACAATTAGAGAAAGGAAGATCCAAAAATTGGATAAAGGAAAGAATAAAATAAACTAAAAAGGAAGAAGCAAAAACAGGAGAAAGAAAAGGAAAAAATGAAAAAGGGAGTGAAGAAGCAAAAGTCGAAGAAAAGAAAGAGAATAAAAAGACTAAAATAAAGAAGGTGTGCAACAAGACAAGACAAGAGAGGGTGAAATTGAAAATTAAAAAAAAAAAATCAAAGATTGACTAATCAATTCATCCATATTTTCAAATATTTAAAAGATATAATATATTTTTAGATTTTTTTTCTCTTATTCTATTATCCATTACAAATATCCTTCTGTTTATGGATAATTTGAATGTTCTATAATTTTATCCCGTAAACATGAAATTGGGACGATCTGCTTCCATTGTAGACCTCACGATTCCTTCAATTGGTATGAGTGTGGGGTTTTTGTTGCCAATTTTATTTTTTTTTTAGAATTTCTTTTACAAATTTTTTGTGGGTGTGCATTCTGTATTATTCATGTGATGAATGGATGTTTAATTTTTTTTTTTTCAATTTTTGATGTTTCGGGATTGGTCTGCTAGTTTTACAGCTTTATTTTACAAATTTTGTTTGTAAGAGCCCATTGTTTTGGGCATTAATTAAAGCTATCGAGTCTATAATTTGATGTTTGAGTCGTTCGTGCCGATTCTTGTGTTTTTCTGGAGAAAACGTGGTCAAAATCGGGGAAGAATCGAAGGTTTTCACGTCTGTACAGTGGCTACTGTACAGTAGCATTGCAACTACAAAAGGTGAAACAGAAAAATTTTCTGTAGTGTTGCAAGGCTTCGGGACGATTTTCTTTTGTTTGCGCGCAGTTTGGTTTGTGGCTCAATTGCTTCGCATTCAGTTTGTTTGGTTTGAGTAGTTCGCGAGCGATTCGGGTTTTGGGTGGTTCGGTTTATGGGGTTCGAGGTCCACCTGTTTTGAACCGGTTAAGCTATTATTTATGGAATAGTTTGTTTTTTTATTAATTAAATTAATATAAATATTATATTAATTTATTAATAGTTTAGGAGTCGAATCTTAATCCATAAATTTCTATTTAAATTATGCATTTGATGTTTAATTTTAATTATATATGTCATAATGTATGTCATATAGTTAAATACCCCCATAGATTGTGCATAATTCATGCATCATTTATATTATAAATGTTATAATATATAGTTACATGATTTTATTTTATAGTATGCTTATGTATCATATAATATAAGTGTTATACTATATGTTTTGCATGCATAATAACATTATCATGAATCATTTATACTATAAGAGTTATAAAATATAGTTGGATGCATGTATGAGTGTTATATTATTACATTACTTTAGTATATCATTGTTATATTTGTTAAGTAATGAAATAGAGATTGCATGAAGCATGTCATTACTTTAAGTAATTTTATAAATGTTATAGTTTTACAAAGTATGATATAAAATGCAATGGATGGTTTTAATTTGTTCCATTTATTTTATAGTCGTTATAATTAAATGAAATTAGAAATTTAAAATCAATAATTCAGAATTACATGTCAACTTAGGTTTAAATCATTTTTTAAAATATGACTCACATAGACCTAAGATCACAAAATTTCTAATGAGATTAGAAATTACTTTAATCTTTTTAATCAGTTTAATAAGATTAAATTGATTTTAATAAAAGACTAAAATTGTAGTAAACGTATCTATAAGGGACCTTTGTCGAAGGCTAGTTTTGTCGAGGCTGAGGTATTTAAGCTGATGGAAACGGAACACCCCTACTGTGAACTAATCTAGAAAGTGAATTAGATAGATTTTCTACAAGCATGCAATTGTTGATTAAAGTTTGTTAAAATGGTTAATAAATATTAATCAAAATTGTTTATCTGTCCAAAGTAAGTGTTACTGTTGGGAAATTTAAACAGTCACTTAGTAAAAATAATTAGTCATATTTTTCCTAAGTTAAATAAACCCTAGTTTTTTTTTTTAAATACTCAATGGGAGGAAAAAGATGTATACGATACGTCAATTTTTCACTCACGCTTCTCCTTTAATATTTACATTGTGAGACTCATGCTTGGCCTCGAGGCGTCCTAGAAGCATCCCCTTTTGGATGGTGTTTACACGGGTCAATATCAAGGTGAATGGAGAGAGTATTTATAGTAAATGGGAGAGGGATGTATGTCAACATGTCCTATGTCTCATTCATTAGTTTGCAACATATGATCTTCTTGCACGGCCTCGTGGCGCCCTAGGAGCGTCCCCCTTTGGATGGTTTTTGCATTAGGTCAATATCAAAACAAACTCCAGAAATGGATTGAATCACTTTAGTTTTTGTCCCAATCGGTTTTTCCCTTTGATTAGCTCATTGGGGTGGAACTTTAGGGTCTAAAATGAACGGTCACACATACGAGAAATTTTTAAGCTAATTAATGATTTCTTGACCAAATCAATGATGACTAATTATTATAGGAATAAGAGTTATTCTGATGTAATAATTGGTTGAGAGTGTCTCAGTTCAGTGAAGGGACAACTAACTACCCTTTGGTGGCTTTTGTCCTAAATAACTTAAGCATCATTGCAAAAACTAGATGTTAATTGGGGTTCATTTAATTTTTGCTAAAATTGATTGGATGTTTTAAAGTTATGCTAAAATCTAATGTAGATAAATTTGTTTCTTTTCAGCAAAAACATCAAATTGTATCTTTCTGTTATTTGCCTCTACTTGTTTGACTGGTTTCAATTATACAACTTGGAAAGATTCGATTAAAACTTTTTTCATGGTTAATGACGTCAACATCGTCTTGACTGAGGATTGTTCTCAAGTCTCAACCCATGATGCAACACAAAATATTCATGATGCATACAAAATGTGAATGAAGGCTAATGATAAGACCCGAGTTTACATTTTGACAAGCATACCTGATGCCTTAGCCAAAAGATTTGAGAGCATTGTCACTGCACATCAGATCATGCAATCAATGCAAGACTTATTTGAGTGAATGTTCTCAAAATTCAAGCAAAATGGTTTGATGACGATGAAACTAGTAATGTCATCTTCCTTGATAAACTCCAGTCCATATTGAATGTAAAGGGACAAAAAGAGAAAGCAAATGTTACTGAATCTAGTGAAGTTAATCAACGAGGATTGTCCTTTGAGATGAAACTTAGAATTTATGATATGGGTTTTAAAGCTGATCCCACTACTATCCAGAAAAGGAAAAACTCCGAAAAAAATAAATCTGTTTTATTTGTCTTGAAGACGTGATTAGTAAAGAATGATGATTCTGCCTGGATAATTGATTCAGGAGCTACTAATCATGTATGTTCTTCCTATCAAGAATTTAATTCCTGGAGACAATTGGTAGCTAGAGAGATGACTCTTAGAGTCGGTACTGGTGAGGCCATTTCAGCTATTGCCATAGGCAAGCTTAAGTTATTTTTGGACAAGAAATGATATATGTTATTAGATGACGTATATGTAGTTCCTAATATCAAGAGGAACTTAATTTCTGTTTCTTGTTTGATTGAACAAAAGTATTCCCTATCATTCTTTGAAACTAAAGTGTTTATTTTAAGAATGCAATGGAGCTAGGCTTTGGTTCAATGGAAAATTACTTGTTTGTACTAAGGTCGTTAGTTACAAAAGAAGTGTCAAATACTGAAATGTTCAAAACGGCAACAACTGTCAAAATATCGAGAATTTCTCCTAAAGAAAATGTCCATATTTGGCATCTAAGGTAGGTCACATTAATCTCAATAGGATTGAGAGATTGGTGAAAAGTGGACTTCTAAATGGTTTAGAAGAAAACTCTTTACCTGTATGTGAGTCATGCCTTGAAGGCAAAATGACAAAACAACCTTTTACTGGAAAATGTTATAGAGCCAAAGAGACCTTGGAGCTTATACATTCAGATCTCTGCTATCCGATGAATGTAAGAGCACAAGGAGGGTATGAATATTTCATCTCTTTCATAGATGATTATTCTAGATATGGGTATCTATACCTAATGCAACACAAGTCTAAAGCACTTGAAAATTTCAAGGAGTACAAGAATGAGGTTGAAAACTTGTTAGGTAAAAAGATAAAAACACTACGATCTGATCGTGGTGGAGAGTATATGGCCTTAAGATTTCAGAACTATATGATAGAACATGGAATTACGTCCCAACTCTCAACCCCAGGTACACCTCAACAGAATGGTGTATTGAAAATAAGAAATAGAACCCTATTGGACATGGTTCGGTCTATGATGAGCTATATCAACTTCTTGACTCGTTCTGGGGATATGCAGTAGAGATTTTTGTTTACATTTTGAACAACGATCCCTCAAAGAGTGTTTTGAAACACCTTTTGAGTTATGGAAAGGTCGTAAAGGTAGTTTACGCCACTTCAAAATTTAGGAATGTCCAACCCATGTGCTAATGATAAATCCTAAAATTTTGGAACCTCGTTCAAGAGTATGCCTATTTGTATGCTACCCCAACGAAACGAGAGGTGGGTACTACTTTGATCCAAGTGAGAATAAAGGTTTCTATTGACAAACACTAGCTTCTTGGAAGAATACCATATGAGGGACCATAAACCATGAAGCAAAATAGTTTTAAGTGAAATTTCTAATGAATGATGAGACTTCAACAAGGGTTGTTGAAGGGGCTGATACATCAACAAGAGTTGTTGATGTTGATTCATCTAGTCATTCACATCCATCTCAAAAGTTGAGATTGCCTCGACGTAGTGGGAGGGTTATGAACCCACATGTACTCTACATGGGTTTAACAGAATGATTCATTGAACAAGATCAAGAGCAAAAAGTTTGCAAGCTTAATCGGTCCATTTATGGACTGAAACAAGCATCTCAATCTTGGAATATAAGATTTCATACTGCGATAAAATCTTATGGCTTTTCTCAAAATGTTAATGAGCCTTGTGTTTACAAGAAAAATAATCAATAGCTTAGTAGCTTTCCTTGTATTGTATGTGGATGATATTCTACTCATTGGGAATGATGTATGTTTTCTTATTGATGTAATAAAATAGTTGGCCACCCAACTCTAAATGAAAAATTTGGGAGAGGTGTAGTTTGTTCTAGGGATCCATATCATCTGAGATCGTAAGCACAAAAGGTTAGCCTTATCTTAAGCATCGTATACCAACAGGATGCTTGTCAGATATTCAATGCACAATTCCAGAAGGGTTTATTATCTTTTAGGCATATAATTGTATTGTCTAAGGAATAGTGTCCTAAGACTCCTCAAGATGTAGAGGCAATGAGACGAATTCATTATGCATCGATTGTTTGTAGCCTTATGTATGCAGTGTTATGTGCCATATATGACATCTGCTATATAATAAGGATTGTCAGTAGCTATCAATCTAATCCAGGATTAGATCATTGGAAATCGATCAAAACAATCTTCAAGTACCTTCGAGGAACGAGGGACTATATGCTTGCGTATGGAGATAAGGATTTGATCCTTATAGGATATATAGACTCTAAATTTCAGACTGATCGAGATTCTCAGAAATCCACACTAGGGTCAGTGTTTACTCTGAATGGAGGATCTAAAGTTTCACGAAGCATCAAACAAGGATGCATCGAAGACTCCACTATGGAAGCTGAATATGTAGCTGCTTGTGAAGCTCCTAAAGAGGTTGTATGACTTACGAAGTTTCTTACTGATTTGAAAGTTGTTCCAAATATGTCTTTGCCCATCACAGTTTGTCGTGATAATAGTGGTGCTATGGAAAATTCTAAGGAACCGAGGAGTCATCGGAGAGGCAAACACATTGAGCGAAAATATCAATTGATTCAGGAAATTGTGCATTGAGGTGACGTGATCGTCATGAAGATTACTTTGGAGCACAACGTTGCTGATGTTGAGGTTGATGACCAAAATCTTATATGGTTCTTGAGTTTGTAATTGTATTGTACAAACATTTTATTTATTTAATAAAAATATGAGATGTTTTATTTGACATTTAGTAGCATTAAACCCACAAACTAATAAACTAACATCCAAGGTTATCATTTGTAGCTTAAACATGTATATAGAGACATACAAGTGGATCATGTTTAAGTGATAACCTAAATGGTCTGTAGTAGATGCATAACGCTAGATACTTTATCCTATTGACACAACGAATACGACCTGCTTTATAGATGTTACAATTATTGTAAAGTGCTACAAATTATCTAATCTTGATCATTCATGTGGAGACATGTGAGTGGGAATATTCTATACAAAGGAGTTTGTATAAGACCGGATCGAGAAGTGACTATTCTCATTATATAACGTCGTTCATAATTGACTTACATTTCACCAGGATGCCCATAAGTGACCTGATATGAATCCTAAATGAGTTTGAACTCCTACCTATCAAGATGGTCCTTTGATTTGTATGGGTGAGCATGGTCAGATCACCAACTCAATAAGCTACCATTTTGAGGATTCGTCTGATTGGGGAGTTGGGAACATAGCTACACAAGACGAAATTCACTCCTTTTTTGAGGTGACGGTAAGTATATAAATTTCTCCTTTAAGGACTAATTCTGAGGCTTGAACAATGTGGTGCCACACCGTCTCCTGGTCCGAGAGGGATTTGGTCATAGTTGGAATATGACTTATTGTTCATTAGAGGGGTCAATGGTACTTATGGAGTTAGATGTAACTACAGAGGAAAAACGGAAATTTTGGCCTAGCTGTACTTATGAGCAATTAGTGAAAGGTGATTGCATTGTTGGCTGGTTATATCAAATGGACATAGAAATATATCTGTAGTACAAAAAGTGCAGTTATCGGTCTTTAGTGGAGTGTCTGAGAGTTAATGCATGTTGAATAATTTAACTAAAGGAGTTTGGTTAATTATTCCAGTACCATTGGAGCTTCAAGCTACAGGTCCATGAGATCCCCTCTATAGCTCAACAGGGATTAAATGAGAATCAATTTTGGATTAATTTGAATTGTTCAAATTAATTGAGAGAATTAATTATATGTGATATAATTAATTTATTTTAATTATATATGATATAATTATTATAATGTATTTGATACATTATAGTATAAAGTTTATTTGAGAGAAAATAAATATTTGAATATGATTCAAATATTAATTATGTAAATTGGATTCATATAATTAAATTTAGTATAAATGGGATTTATATTAAATATCATGCATTATTGAGAGAATGGAAAATATAGGTTATATTGTATTTGATACAATATTAAATTATAAGTTATATGTTACATTTGATATAACATATAGTTTTGATAAAGTGGTTAACATATAAATATATTAAATGTTTTATTAAAATAACTTTTTTAATTAATTTATTTTTCAAAAATACTTTTGGGAGGAAGTTGTAACTCCCTCCACCTTTTTCCTCTCTACTACATTTGTGTCAACAAATGTGCAAAGAGTTAGGTTTCTTCTTCTTGCTCTTGTTTTTTTTTTACAGAAAAGAAAAAAGAAGCTTTAGGAGAAAAGTACTCTGCATCTCACCCTCTTTTCCTCTCAATCTCATCCATTCTCTTCTAAAATCCTAAGAGCCCATAAAACTCCTTAGTGATTCTCATCTCATTAGAGAATACAGGAGATTCAGATTGGTGGTGGCCAATTAGGGTTTCAAGTACGTTGCGGTTCATGACATTTTGGAGAAGAGGATACACGAAGAAGATAAAATCTTCAAGGGTTAGTTTTTTCTCATCTCCTTATCTCAATTCTTAAAGACATGCTGTAATTTTGATTTAATGCATAATTTTTTATGATTATTATGTAAAATTATATGTTCTATATGAAGAAAATCGATCACGAGGATTTCCATGAGCAGCGGAAAGATCATTCCAAATTACAATCATGTATGAACATTACAATTACAGCTAAAACCAGAAACATACGGTTATGCAATCAATACAGAAATTACAGCATGAAACTACAAAGAATCAAGGAGAAACTCTACGCACGTAGGTAAACTCATTGTCAATGCTCCTTGATCACGAATGCTCGAACACAGCAACCTCGAACGCTCGAACAACACGACCGCTACACAGCAAGAACACCATGCGCTCGTCCTCAGCAATCGCCTCGATCACGAACACCCCAATAGCACGAACAACCTTCACAGAACCTCGACGGTGTCGAGTTGAGTATGACACCACCAAGAAGGCTACCTTGGTATTCTCGGTGTGAGAATCCAGAGGGGGGCTCTGTGTGAACTTGGTTTAGCAAAAGCTAAGTTATCGTCTAGCAAAAGCTAAGCAATCGTTTAGCTCATCGCTTAGTTCCGTGTTTGTCGCTTACAAAACACTACACAATCGCTTACCTTAGTCAAGCTGTCGCTTAGTAAATCCGTGTTTACTTGACAACTTCTGTGAGATTCTTTTTCCGAGAGAGAGATCTTAAAACATTTTTGCAAAAAAACTTACTAAAATTAGGAAAACAAATTTCCTTTTATCTCACGGTTACTATCAATCACTAATAACCACCCACTCAATTGGTTATTAGAGAAAAATATTTAATTATTCAATAATTAATATTATTTTAACTATAAATGATAACCAACTTATCATACTATATTTATCACATACAGTTTTAATATTTCATCTCATGAAACATATAAACCACTAAAGAACGTATCATACAATATAGTTCTTTTTCTATTCCATGGTACGTAATGTAAATCTCATTTACATTAATCTTCCACTAGATTTATCTCATACATCATACTGATTATATCATATATAATCAAATTACCTATTGTTAATTTGAACATTTCAAATCAACACCAAGAACTGATCTTCAACTGAATTCATTGAGCTACCAAGGGGACCTTATGGACCTGTAGCTCGAAGCTCCAACGGTACGTGAATAATTGACTAAATTCTTTAGTCATGGGATCCACCATCCGTTAACTGTCAGACACTCTATTAAAGACCGACAGCTAAACTCTCTACTTACTACAGATATATTATGTGTCCATCTTAACCAATCAGCAGTGTGACAACCCTTCACAGATCACTCGTAAGTATAGCTAGATCAATAATCGTTATGCCCCTGTAGTTACATCTAACTCCTTAAGTACCATTGATCCCTCTAATGAACATAAGTCATAGTCCTACTATAACCGAGTCCTCTCTTTCAAAGAGAAGCTGTGGCCACTATGTTCAAGCCCCGAAATCAACCCTTAAGGGAGCAATCTCTCTACTTATCCCTGCTTTGGGAAAGAAGTGAATTCCATCTTGTTGATTGAGTTCCCAGCTCCAAGATCAGATAAGTCCCCAAAATGGTAGGCATGTTTAGTTGGCAATCTGGCCACTCTCACCTATACTAATCAAAGGACCGCCCTCAAAGGCAGAAGTTCCCAAAACACTCAGGATCGAGGTCATGTCACCTATGGTCGTTTAGGTGAGATGTAAGTCTCTAGTATCAACGACGTTATATACAGAGTCTAGTCATTTCGTGGTCTGGTCTTATACAAACTCTTTATATAGAACAACCCCCCCCCCCCCCGACACATCTCCACATGAATGGTCAGGATCTACCATCTGTAGTAGTTTACAACACTTGCAAACCTCTACAAAGCAGACCGTATCCGTAGTGTCACCAGGATCAGGTATCCCACCTTAATCCTTATACTACAGACCTATTTAGGTTATCAGTTAAGGCATGATCCACTTGTATATCACATATACATGCTTAAGTTCACATAAGATAACCAATGAGCTTTATTTATTGGATATGAGTAAATGCCAGAATTAAATAACATTTATTTTATTCATAAAAAAATGTGTATCAATACAAAACAACGAGACTTCGAGAGAATTAAGACACCAATCCCAACACTATAAAAATTGAAATTTAGGACCGTTCCCCACTTCCGCACTAGACCTTCACCAGTTCCTTCAGATATGTGGCATGTTGTCTAGGGCAAGGGGGATATGTTACTGAATATAGTGTATGTTATAGTTTATTATATTTTGTACTTAATTTGTATTATAAATTTGGTTCCCTAAGCTTTAGGACAAGTGGGAGATTGTTTTGATCGATGTTTTAAATCTCTCTTGTATTCTTGTGGTTTGTAAACTTTGTATAAACAAATTGATATTATTAAAATAATTGTTATTTTATAAGCATGCACTCAATCGAATAAATAAATATTCTAGGTTATTTTATATAACTTAAACATATATGTAGAGACATATAGGTGGATCATGTTTAAATGATAACTTAAATGGTCTTTAGTAGATGGATAAGGTTGGGTACCTTATCTTAGTAGCACTAAGGATTTGGCTCGCTTTGTAGATGTTACAAATGTTGTAAAGTGCTACAAATGATCTGATCTTGATAATTCATATGGAGACTTGTGAGTGGGGGTATCCTATACAAAGAGTTTGTATAAGATTGGACCACGGACTGAATAGTCTCATTATATAACATTGTTAATAGTAGAGATTTACATTTCACCAGGATGACCATAGGTGAATGATCTAAATCCTTAGTGAGTTATGAACTTCTACCTATGAAGGCAGTCGTTTGATTTACATGGGTAAGAGTGACTAGATCACTGACTCAATATGACTACCATTTTGTGATTCGTTTGATTGGGGAGCTGGAAATATATCTACACAAGACAAAATTCACTCATTCCCTAATATCGGGGTAAGTAGATAAATTACTCCCTTAAGGGCTGATTCCAGGTATTGAACAATGTGGCCACACCCTCTTTTGGCCCAAGATGGATTTGATCATAGTTGGACTATGACTTATTGTTCATTAGAGGAATTAATGGTACTTAAGGAGTTAGATGTGACTATAGGGGCAAAACGATAATTTTGGTCTAGTTGTATTTATAAGGAATTTTTTAAGTGTCATCACACTGTTGACTAGTTATATCTAATGGATACGGAAATATATTTGTAGTGCGAAGAGTGCATCTGTCGGTCTTTAGTGGAGTGACCGACAATTAATGGATGTTGAATAATTTAATTAAAAGAGTTTAATTAATTATTCAAGTACCATTGGAGCTTCAATCTACAGGTCCATAAGGCCTCCTCTATAACTCAATAGGGATTATTGAGAATTAATTTTGGATTAATTTGAATTGTTCAAATTAATTGAGGGAATTAATTATATATGATATAATTAATTAAATTAATTATATGTGGTATAACTAATATAATGTGTTTGATACATTATAATATAAAGTTTATTTTGAGAGTAATTAAATATTTGAATGTGATTCAAATACTAATTGTATGGATGAGATTCATATAATTAAATTTAGTATAAATGTGATTTATATTAAATACCATGAATGATTAAGAGAAATAAAAACTATAGGTTATATTGTATTTGATACACTATAAAAACTATAGGTTATGTATTATATTTGATTTAACATATAGTTATATGTACATATAATAAGTTAGTTATTATATATAATTATTATTTAAATTTAATTTATTTTAATTTAAATTAATTTTTAAACATTAAAGGAACTCCCTCTATTTAATTCTCCCTCAATCAAACGTGTGTGGGGAGTTATGACTAGTTGGCTAAAGGTCATCATCATCTTCCTCTTGCTATTTTTTTAGGCAGACGAGCTCTCTGGAAATCTTGAGAAAAGAACACACTAAGAAAAAAACAAAAATTCTTCTTCCCCTCTCAAATTCCTCCTCCCTCTACCAAAAGGAGCAGAGTCTACACCTCCTACCAATTCTCTATCCAAAAGAGAATACAAAAGGCTCCGTTTGGTGGTGTCCTCATCGAAGAGTTCGTGATCGTATTGAAGAAGGATTTACATGAAGAAGTTGATCTTCAAGGGTAAGTTTTAATTCTTCCCTTCTTCCTCCCTCAATTAGCATGTTGTAAAATTTCTGTTTATGCATAATTTGAATGTTTGGTGTTTATGCATAATTTGAATGTTTGGTAATTTTATTCTGTAAGAATGAAATTGGGATGATCCCACTTCTGTAATGGACTTCACGGTTCCTTCAAAAGAAATTTCTAGTTGATCAAATTTTCTCTGCTATGTATATTGGGTTTATGATATATATAGGGCAGTTGCTCTGCCAAGCGTATGAGAATTTCTCTATGCCAACACAACCAATTCAAATATATGTATTTAGTAAATAAGACCTCTTAAGCTTATGACATTTTTTAGAATAATTGTGTTAAGACACGATTGATTTTCGACATCTTAAGTGTCATAATCGCATATGGAAGGCATTGTCACACATAATGAAAAGCATTATGTATTCCGCTAGGGTTCACTATAGTGTTTCACTTATAGATTGATGGTCAAGCCAAGCGTTTGAACCAAACATTAGAGGACATGTTACGCGCTTGCACATTATATTTTGCAGAAAGTTGGAACTCCTATTTACGTCTCATGGAGTTCACTATAATAATTTTTACTAGGATACTAGGCATGTTGCCTTTGAGGCTTGATATGGGAAAGAGTTTTAGGTCTCCTCTTGATTGATATGAGGTTAGGGAATGAAAATTGTTGAGATCTGAGTTAGTGCATATTACTAATGAGATTGTCCAAAAGAATGGAATAAGAATGCAAATAACATGGAACAATCGAAAAGTTATGTTGTTATTAAACGCAGAGACAGTTTTTGAAGTAAGTGATTTAAGTGTTCTTGAAAGTAATACTTATGAAGGGTAATTTAGGTTTGGTAAAAAAAGGGAACTAAGCCTACATTTTCATTGAGCCATTTGAATATTTGAACAAGTGGGCTTTTTAGTATGTCGCTTAGTGTCGCTCACAATAGTTTACAGTATTTTCTATGTTCCTATGTGAAGAAGGTATGTGTTAGATAAATTTCATGTGGTGGACTTTGAGACCTTGTATTTGAATGACAATTTGAGTTATGAGGAGAAACTCAAGTAAATTCTGGCTAAAGAAGTGAAAACAATGCAAAAACGGGAGATAGTACTAGTAAAAGTTTTGTGGCAAAATCATCGGTTCAAGGAAGCAACATGGGAACGAGAGAATGAAATGAGAGTACAGTACTAAAAGATTTTCTAAGATTAAAACTTTCGAGAACGAAAGTTCTTAAGGGGGGAGAATGTGACATCCCAAATTTTAAGGTGTTTTCAATTTAATTATCTTGAATTATTTGGATGATAATTTGAGTTTGAGGTTAAAATTGAATTATAGAGTTAAGATAAATCAAGAGTAAGGGATAAAGATTTGAAAATTTAGATTTAACTCAATTGGTGATAATTGAATTTAAATTGGGAGATTTAAAATTTTGAATTTAATTCAAGGATTTGGAGATGTTTGGAGGAAACAACTTTAATCTGGAGAGTTATGAAGTATATGATTTCTCAAGAGGCGTGTCAAAGAAAAGGGAGCTTGTCTTCTCCCCCTTAATGAAAGACCTCATGTCGCCTCCCTCTTTATTATTAAGAGAGCTCACTAAAAGCTGGTTTTTTTGTACATTATGTAACACCCCATATTTTTTATCTTTAGTATTAATGTAATTTCAGTAATTTTATTAGTGGAGGGCATTTTTGGAATTTTGGAGTTCGAGTCTAAGTGCGGGAATTTAATTTTTGACCTTACAAAATTATTCAATTTAGAAATTAATGGCAGGAATTAATTTCACTTTTTTTTGGGAAAGAAAGGAAGTTAATAAAATAAAGTGGAATAAGAAAAAGAATAAAATAAAGTTTATTTTATTTCCTTTTTAAGTTTTTAAGTTTTATTATTATTTTTTTTATGAAAACAAAAATTCCCCTTCTTCTTCTTCCAAACACCGTGCACCCCCCCTCATGAAAACCCTAGTCGTCGAACCACCTAGAAGTCACTTTCCGTCGAACCCAATGTCGACGAGCAGTTGACGATCTGAAGCCTCCTCAGCGTGCCACCGGTCAGACGTAAAGCACAGTCCACGCTAGCTTCGCTTGACGTAATCGGTCAAACTCGTTGGAGCCGCGCCGACCTTCACACGCAAGCAAGCCCAGCTGAGCGACGCTGCCGCTTTGAGCTTCAACTCCCGCCACTACCTTCACTCCTAGCCACCGCACCTTTTCTTCCAATAGCCACTCGACCCGACCCAGCCTTGTTTGGTTGAGGCCGAGCCACTCATCCAACCCACCGTCCGAGCCCAGCCGTCAATCTTCGGCGGTCACTACCTTCCTTCGCAGTCATTCATCAAATTTTTGCTAGTGTTGGTAAGTTCTGTGTAAGAGTAGCTAAGTTTAGAAGGTTCTCGGTTGCCCATTAAATTTTGGCTTTCTTTTTGGTTAATGCCGGTTATATTTGGAATTTAGATCCATGATTGAAGTATTTCGGAGTGCACAACGTGCTGTCTAGTGGATTCGAGTTCATTCGGCAAGTAGTTTGGTAAGTGTTGTGATCTTTGTTGTTGATTGTCGGCCACCTATATTTTGAAGGTTCTAAGTCATCATCCATTGAGATTTAAAATCTGCTAAGAGGAGATTTTGGAGTCGAAATCTTGCGAGTTTTGTTTAGGTAAGTTATTTTGTGACCGTTTGATTAAATTTGTATGTTTGGGTCCTGGTTCCAAAGACTGAAATTTAGTATTATGTCTGTATTATGGGACTTAATTCAAGATTTATTTTGTTGGAGATCAATAGCTTGGATTAATATCTGAATTTGATTTCGAGGTAAGTAATCTTACTACTGGAATTGCCCATAAGCTAGGTAATGGATGTATGCTAGCATGATAGATGAATGTTAGGGTAGAATGATAGCATGATGAATTGATAGTTTTGTATAACCGATGCATGTTCTTTCTTGAGGATCTGAAAGGTGTATTTGTGCACATAGATGCTTGAATGCTAGCATGAGATAATATTTGATTCCATGAGGTTGTATGTGATCTGTAGATATTGAGGCATGTGTGCATGTTGTAGAGCCATGATGTTGAGGCATATATGTATGTCATAGAACTATATTGTGATAACAATGGTGTCGAGCCTGTGATAGTGATTTTACTGATTAGTTAGAATGCCCACTAGGTTTGTGTTTCCTTCGGGATTCACCAGTTTTTGTTTCCTTCGGGATCCACCAGTTTGTGTTTCCTTCGGGATCCACCAGTATGTGTTTCCTTCGGGATCCACCAGTTTGTGTTTCCTTCAGGATCCACAAGTTTGTGTTTCCTTCGGGATCCACCAGTTTGTGTTTCCTTCGGGATCCACCAGTTTGTGTTTCCTTCGGAATCCACCAGTTTGTGTTTCCTTCGGGATCCACCAGTTTGTGTTTCCTTCGGGATCCACCAGTTTGTGTTTCCTTCGGGATCCACCAGTTTGTGTTTCCTTCGGGATCCACCAGTTTGTGTTTCCTTCGGGATCCACCAGTTTGTGTTTCCTTCGGGATCCACCAGTTTGTGTTTCCTTCGGGATTCACCAGTTTGTGTTTCCTTCGGGATCCACCAGAGGTAGTGGGCATATTTACCTACAGTAGGATAGCAATCAGTTTTTCATGTATGTATGAGTCCCAGGAGGACAAGGACAATTTATATGTTCCACAAGAGGTTGGCATGTAGAGGACATAGATGCCTAACTTGACCCTAGTAGTGGGGTTACTTACTGGGTATTTTATACTCATTCTTTCTCATGTTGTTGTTTCAAGTAAAGGTAGAGATGCACCAGTGACTTCTTTTATGCTTCCACCAGCGACTTACTGGGTATTTTATACTCATTCTTTCTCTTTTATGTTCTACTAGGACTAGTTTTATGCTTCTGCTCATGAGATTTAGACTTCTTTTCATGTTTTTCTTAGCTTTCAGTTTTGATGTTTAAAACTTACTATTAAGAATTGCTTTCAGATTTATTTATTATCATTTATGATCTATAGGTACCCTACCGTTGTTTTTAACATTTGAATTTAAATGCAAAGTCTTTTAAATTTACCTTATTTAATTAGCATTTATTTCACCACAATAGAGTGTCGTTTTAAGTTCCATGCATGCATGTATTTAGTAACGGCCTAACTTAAGTCCTAGGGGGTCAGGTCGTTATAGTTGGTATCAGAGCCCATGTTTTAGGTTCTGTAGACTGGCTTACTACGTAAGTCTAGATAGTCCCTGTGGCCCAGTAACGAATCTCTCATCATCGCCAGGTATGTCCTACTAATGAAAGTTTTAATGTATATATGAGAATAGTGATGTAGTATTTTAATAGCATGATTTCTGAGATAGACCCAGAGATAGATAGTTAATTTATGAGTTCATGGAAGGACATGACACCTAAACCTAGAACAAGAAAGACAGTTAGAGAATGAGTGAGAGGGAGCTGAGAGTAGCCAAACTGTCCTGGCAGCTCCAAATCCGCCTATGACCCAAATTGATGAGAAGGCAATGGAAGCCAGAATTAGTGAAGTTGTTGCATCCTCCCTAATAGGAAAGTTGTAGGAGCTGATTCGTAGCATGATGGCAGGACAGACCGCCCAGACCCAGGCTCAGGAGAAACTAGTGCCACTCGAGCAGTTACAACAGACCTGACTCTAGGATAGAGACATGCAAGGCCTGTCTCTTGAGGCTAAACATCTGAGGGATTTCAGGAAGTATGACCTTCGCTCTTTTGATGGGCTGTTGAGGGACTCCACTGATAACGAGCAGAAATGCATGCTATTACAGTGGTTAGTTATTAAACTATGCAAGTTTGCATTGATAAAAGTGTACTACATTACGTCCAAAAAGCATTAACTTCACAACATTGCAGTCGAATGCGTCCATCGCATTAAAATAGTTAACTTGTGTATTTTTGTGCAGAATATGCATTGACGTAAGGCGGAAAATGCGATAAAAAAAAATCAACGATCGAGTATAGCGTTACCGCAAGGCTTTGCAGTGATTAGCACTCGCAAATTTCTGCCCAAGAAGGTTGCCACATAGAGCCAGCGCAACTTGGTGGATGCATCTGGATGAAAAGAACAATAAATCACGATTGGACAAAAAGCTGATGACGGTCGATTCTGAATTAAGTTGACAAGTCGTTAACGAACTACTGTAGCAAGTACACTCAACTTTTCGGTAACAAATATTCAGCGCATCAGATAGAGAATTAATGCCATCCCATCGGTGCAATCATAAGAGAGAAGAAGTCTTTCAACCCGAAGCTCTATAAATACTGAAGGCAACCTTCAGTGAAAGGGTTCGTCTAGTTCGACAGTTAGATAATTTTCTCCATAGTTAGAAGTAGCCTTGTTCTTAGTTTTTCTTTTATTTAGAAGGCGAAAACGAGGAAGTGAGATTATACCGAGAGATCGTTCTGGTGAGCTTGGAAGAGTGTTAGAAGCGTCGAGATCAGAGAGAGGGTCAACTCCTATGGAAGCAGGAACATCTTTTGAACAAAATAGAGTTAACAGTGTAAAAGCCTTGGGAAGCAAGGGATTGCTACCAGGCTCTCTATCCTTATCTTCCATTGTCATTTTGTACTTTGAATTTATCTCTAGAAATGGAATTTACTTCTGTGTTATGTTCATTCTCTGTTTATTATGCATGAGTAGCTAAATCTGTCGAATGGGTTAAGAAGCACTTAGCTAGCATAACAGGGGATTTTCATTCTATGCGATTATCTTGTATTATGTATGCATCATTTGTCCATTAGAGATACTCGAGAGGGTAGTCTGAGGATAGAATCTAGGCTTGGAAAACTCAGGTTAGAATCTAGTCACAGGAGAGTCAGATTAGAACACATAATCAAGAGATAGGAGCTTAGGATTAAGCACTGTTTTCTATTAACGCATCGCATGCATCCTAGAGATAGGTTATGATTGTATGTGATCACCTTTTCTTTGTGTGCATCTTGCATCATTGCATAGGCAAAAAGTAGAGACTTAGGAATAAGCTCTATGGACATTATCGCATTCATCGCATGCGTCCTAGAATTAGGAGTTACCACATCTGCATTGGAAAATGATTTGCTGTCGTATGAGTGTAGCATGATTGCATAGTTTGAACAAATCCTCAGGAAATGCTAGTTAAAGACCTTCTCAATCCGTTCCTTCGTATACTCAGTGTATCTGCTGCATAATCAATCTTTTCTCAAATCTGCCGAATACTTTTTATACTTCAACCAACAAACCAACCAACCATTAATTTATTTGTTACCATAAAGCGGTCTTAAAAATTATCACCGCATACCGTTTTCCTTAGTCCTTGAGTTCGACCCTGGACTTATCAGGAAACTCCGTAGGATTTATACTTGGATTCTGCTAAGAAAACTTGTTGCACAATGCATTTCCATCACCGCAATTCCTTTCATTATTTCACCACATAAAATAACGAATCACCTACCAAAGCAAAGATGTGGTTGTCATCTATCAAGACGATATTCCATTTTATGAGGTGCCCCGAAGAGCACAAGCTTCAATGCGACATTTTCATGTTGACAAGCAATGCGAAAATCTGGTGGCGTTCATCAGAAAAAATGATTGATACTGGTGGGAAGCTTACAACGTGGGAGCAATTCAAGGAGCGCTTTTATGAGAAGTATTTTTCTGCCAACACCCCGTACAACAAGCAGGCGGAATTCTTAAACTTGAAATAAGGAGTTATGTCAGTGGAGGAGTATGAACAGGAATTTGATAAGTTGTCTCACTTTGCTCCTAAACTAGTAGCCACCGAGGCAAGAGGACCGAGAGCTTCATCCAGGGTTTGAGGAGTGGACTGCGAGGTATGGTACAAGCATTGAACCTCAAGACGTATACTGTAGCACTGCAGGCCCATGAAGATTGATGCTGACTCCCAGGTGGGAGAGGAATACAAGAGGTTGCTCGGGATTGGAATCTCCGCAGGTCAAAAAAGAAAGGCTGAGCCCAGAGCTCCTGAGCATCAGCAGAGGAACCAGAACACAGTGAGTGCTCCACGTCAGTGGGGACATCAAGGTTCCCAAGTTGTTTCTGGCAGTGAGGATAGGCCGATATGTACTACTTTGGTAGGCGACACTAGGGACGTTGCCTAGTTGTGGGTCTGTTTTTTATATGGCCAGAAAGGGCATATGTCAGAGAAATTCCCGAGGAGGAACTCGCCTAAACATAGGGGCCAGCCTGTCAGCTCATTTCAGGAGGCCCGAGTCGTCAGTAGCAGTAGGGTAGGGTGTTTTCTACCACTTGGCGTGAGGTCGAGAAGTCAGGCACAATGGTGACAGGTACGCTTCCCATTTTGGGGCACCATGCTTTAGTTTTGTTTGACTCTAGCTCTTCGCATTCGTTTATATCTGTTGTATTTATAAGGCATGCCATGTTAGACTCAAAACCTTTGCCATTTGCATTGTCCATTCCACTCCTTTAGGAGAGATCATGTTAGCTACAGAAAAGATAAAAACATGTTAGGTAGAGGTAGCAAATCGCGTATTAGATGTAACCTTGATAATTTTAGATATGCGTGATTTTGATGTGATATTGAGCATGGATTGGTGAGCTGCTAATCATGCCAGCATAGATTGCTCCCGTAAGGAGGTCATCTTTAACCCTCCTACAGGAGCCAGTTTTAAGTTTAAAGGGGTTGGGACCGTAGTCCTACCCAAAGTGATTTCAGCATTGAAGGCCCGTAGACTATTTGACCAAGGAGTCTGGGGCTTTATGGCCAGTGTGGTGGACACTAGAGAGACTGAAGTCACCTTGACTTTAGAGCCAATAGTGAGAGATTTTCCAGACGGTTTTCTAGAGGATCTTCTCGGGCTGCCCCTGAAGCAGGAGATAGATTTTGCTATTGAGTTGGAGCCAGGCACAACCCCTATTTCGAAGGCTCCATACAGGATGGCCCTGGCAGAGTTAAAGGAACTGAAGGTCCAATTGTAGGAGTTGTTGGACAAGGTTTCATACACCCTAGTTTGTCACCATGGGGTGCACCTGTTTTGTTTGTGAAAAAGAAGGATGGATCGTTACGTCTATGCATTGATTACAGAGACTGAACAAGGTAATAGTCAAGAACAAGTATCCCTTCCCCATGATTCATGATTTGTTTGACCAGTTGCAAGGAGCTACGGTATTCTCAAAGATTGATCTCCAGTCAAGATACCATCAGTTGAAAATAAAATATAGTGACATACCTAAGATAGCTTTTCGTTCGAGGTATGGCATTATGAGTTGATAGTGATGTCGTTCGGTCTAATGAATACACCAACAGTATTCATGGATTTGATGAATAGGGTGTTCAAGGAATTTCTCGACACCTTTGTGATCATTTTTATTGATCACATATTGGTATATTCGAAGATAGAGCCCGAACATGAAGAGCATTTGCAGAAAGTTTTGGAGACGTTGAGGGCCAAACAGTTGTACGCTAAGCTTTCTAAATGTGAATTTTGGTTGAGGCAGGTGTCCTTTCTAGAGCATGTAGTATCGAAGAAAGGTGTCTCTGTTGATCCTGCAAAGATTGAGGCAGTTACGAGTTAGGCTCGTCCAACCACAGTCAATGAAAATGTGCAATTTCCTAGGGTTAGTAGGCTACTATAGACGATTTGTGTAGGACTTATCTCGTATAGCCGCCCCATTGACTCAGTTGACCTTGAAGGGAGCCCCTTTCATTTGGAATGAGACTTGTGAGAGTAGTTTCCAGATGGATCAAATGGTTTTGTCATTTACAGTGATGCGTCCAAGAAGGGGTTGGGATGCGTACTGATGCAGCAGGGTAGGGAAGTTGCTTACGTTTCACGTCAGCTAAAGAAGCATGAATAGAATTATCCCACGCACGACTTGGAGTTAGCAGCAGTGGTTTTTGCTCCTAAGATTTGAAGACATTACTTATATGGAGAGAAGATACAAATCTTCACCGACCACAAGAGTTTAAAGTACTTTTTCACTCAAAAAGAGTTGAACATGAGGCAAAGAAGGTGGTTGGAGCTGGTGAAGGATTATGACTATGAAATTTTGTACCATCAAGGAAAGGCAACTGTAGTGGCAGATGCTCTAAGCAGAAACATGGCTCATTCAGCAGCCCTCATTACTAAACAGGCTCATTTGTGCAGGGAGCTAGAGAGTGCAGAGATTGCGGTGGCAGTAGGAAAGGTCACGGCACAGTTAACACAGTTATCAGTGTGACCGAGTCTAAGGCAGAAGATTATTGATGCGCAGCGAGGTGACCCTTATCTAGAGGAGAGAGTTTGTAGGGTGGAGTCAGGCCAAGATGGCAGATTCTTAGTATCAGCGGAAGGTGGCCTCCTTTATCAGGGACGTTTGTACGTGCCAGCAATTAGTGATATTAAAGATGAGTTTTTGTCAGAGG
Organism: Benincasa hispida; assembly: GCF_027475165.1. Classification (NCBI taxonomy): domain Eukaryota; kingdom Viridiplantae; phylum Streptophyta; class Magnoliopsida; order Cucurbitales; family Cucurbitaceae; genus Benincasa; species Benincasa hispida. Next base: position 22,524,818 of record NC_143487.1, read on the forward strand.
CTCATAGTTCCTTATTTTCGATTCACCTCAACAGCACCAAGATGTATCAGGACTTGAAACGTTACTACTGGTGGAATGATATGAAAAGAGAGATTGCAGAGTTCGTTAGTAAATGCTTGCCAGTAGGTGAAAGCCCCGAGGTAGAAACCAGCAGGCTTGTTATAGCCATTGAGTGTACCGGAATGGAAGTGGGAGCATGTGTCTAAGGACTTCATCGTGGGGTTGCCATAGACAGTCAAAGGTTTCAAAGTGATATGGGTTGTGGTAGACAAACTTACAAAGTTAGCACATTTCATACCTGGGAAGTCCACCTTTTCAATGAATAAGTGGGCACAGATATACATAAAGAAGGTGGTGAGATTGCACGGAGTGCCTATGTCTATCGTGTTGAACAGAGACCCTCATTTCATGTCTAATTTTTGGAAAAGTCTTTAGGCAGCTTTAGGTACCCGGTTAGATTTCAATACAACTTTCCACCCACAGACTGATGGGCAGACAGAGCGATTGAACCAGATATTGGAAGATATGCTGCGTGCCTGTGCCATAGAATTTTCAGGAAGCTGGGATGCTCACTTGCATTTTTGGAGTTTGCTTATAATAACAACTACCAGTCAATTATTAGGATGTCACCATTTAAGGCTCTATATGGGAAGATTTGCAGGTCCCCTGTTTGTTGAGATGAGGTAGGAGAGAGGAAATTGTTAGGACCTGAATTGGTGCAGACCACGAATGAGGCAATACAGAAGATCAGAGCTCGTATGCAAACGGCTCAGAGCAGACAGAAGAGCTATGTCGATGTAAGACGTAAGGACCTGGAATTTGAGATTGGTGTGAAAGTGTTTTTAAAAGTGGCACCCATGAAAGGTATTATGAGGTTTGGCAGGGAGGGGAAGTTGAGTTCGAGATTCATTGGACCTTTGAAGGTCCTAGAGTGAGTTGGCCCCATAGCTTACCGATTGGCATTGCCCTCAGCACTGTCTTCAGTTCATAATGTCTTCCACGTTTCGATGCTAAGGAAGTATGTGACAAACCCATCCCATGTAGTTGACTTCGAGCCCTTGCAGTTAAACGACAACTTGACCTAGGAAGAGAAACCTGTACAGATCCTCATCAGAGAAGTAAAGACATTATGCCGTAGAGAAATAGCTTTTGTGAAAGTCCTGTGGCAGAATCACCTGTTCAAGGAGGCTACTTGGGAGTGAGAGGATGAAATGAAGGCCCAGTACATGGAGCTTTTTTAAGAATGAACTTTCGAGGACGAAAGTCCTATGAGGAGGGAAGAATGTAACACTACGTATTTTTTTCTTTAGTGTTAATGTAATTTCAGTAATTTTATTAGTGGAGGGCCTTTTTGGAATTTTGGAGTTCAAGTGTAAGTGGGGGAATTTAATTTTTGACCTTACAAAATTATTCAATTTAGAAATTAATGACAAGAATTAATTTCACTTTTTTTTAGGAAAGAAAGGAAGTTAATAAAATAAAGAGGAATAAGGAAAGGAATAAAATAAAGTTTATTTTCTTTTCTTTTTAAGTTTTTAAGTTTTATTATTATTTTTTTTATAAAAACAAAAATTCCCCTTCTTCTTCTTCCACACACCATGCACCCCCCTTGTGAAAACCCTAGCCGCCGAACCACCCAGCAGTCACTTTCCGTCGAACCCAACGCCGACGAGCAATCGGCAATCCGAAACCCCCTCAGTGTGCCATCGGTCAGACGTGAAGCCCAGCCGCATGCTAGCGTCACTCGACGTCATCAGTCAGACCGTTGGAGTCGCGCCTCGTGAAAATGCTAGACCGTTGGAGCTACACCGGCCTTCATGTGCGAGCAAGCCCAACCGAGAGACGCCGATGCTTCGAGCTTCAACTCCCGCCACTGCCTTCATGCCTAGCCGCCACACCTTTTCTTCCAGCAATCACTCGAAACCGCCCAACCCTATTTTGTTGAGGCTGAGTCGCTTGTCCAGCCCATCGCCCGAGCCCAGCCATCGATCTCCCCCGCTCACTGCCCTTCTTTGCGGTCATTCATCAGATTTCTGCAAGTGTTGGTGAGTTCTGGGTAAGAGCGGTTGAGTTTAGAAGGTTCTCGGTTGCCCATTAAATTTTAGTTTTCTTTTTGGTTGATGTCGATTATATTTGGAATTTAGATCCAAGATTGGAGTACTTCAGAGTACGCAACGTGCTGTCCAGCGGACTCGAACTCGTTCGACAAGTAGTTTGATAAGCGTTGCGATCCTTGTTGTTGGTTGTCGGCCACCTATTCATTATTGGACTAAAAGAATGGTTTAATTCTAAGTATTTTGAAAGTTCTAAGTCATCATCCATTGAATTTTAAAATCTGCTAAGAGGAGATTTTGGAGTCGAAATCTTGTGAGTTTCGTTTAGGTAAGTTATTTGGTGACCATTTGATTAAATTTGAATGTTTGGATCCTGGTTCCAAAGACTGAAATTTAGTATTATGTTTGTATTAGGGGACTTAATTCAAGATTTATTTTGTTGGAGATCATTAGCTTAGATTAATATCTGAATTTGACTTTTCGATAAGTAATCTTACTATTGGAACTGCCCACGGGCCAGGTACTGGATGTAGCTAGCATGATAGATGAATGTTAGGATAGAATGACAGCTTGATGAATTGATAGTTTAGTATAACGGATGCATGTTCTTGCTTGAGGATCTGAAAGGTGTATTTGTGCACATAGATGCTTGAATGCTAGCATGAGATGATATTTGATTCCATGAGGTTGTATGTGATCTGTGGATATTGAGGCATGTGTGCATGTTTTAGAGCCATGATGTTGAGGTATATATATATGTCAAAGAACCATATTGTGATAACAATGGTGTCGAGCCTATGATAGTGATTTTACGGATTCGTTAGAATGCCCACTAGGTTTGTGTTTCCTTCGAGATTCGTTTGTGTTTCCTTTGGGATTCACCAGTTTGTGTTTCCTTCGGGATTCACCAGTTTGTGTTTTCTTTGGGATCCATCAGTTTGTGTTTCTTTCGGGATCCACCAGTTTTTGTTTCCTTCGGGATCCACAAGTTTTTGTTTCCTTCGGAATTCACCAGTTTGTGTTTCCTTCGGGATCCACCAGTATGTGTTTTCTTCAAGATTCACAGTTTGTGTTTTCTTTGGGATCCACCAGTATGTGTTTCATTTGGGATTCACCAGTTTGTGTTTCGTTCGGGATTCACCAGTTTGTGTCTCCTTCGGGATTCACCAGTTTTTGTTTCCTTTGGGATTTACCAGTTTGTGTTTCCTTTTGGATCACCAGTTTGTGTTTCCTTTGGGATTCACTAGTTGTGTTTCCTTCGGGATTCACCAGTTATTGTGTTTCCTTCGGGACTCATCAGAGGTAGTGAGCATATTTAGCTACAGTAGGATAGAAATCAGTTTTTCATGTATGTATAAGTCCCAGGTAGACTACGACAATTTATATGCTCCACCAGAGGTTGGCATCTAGAGGACATAGATGCCTAACCTGACCCCAGTAGTGGGGTTACTTACTGGGTATTTTATACTCATTCTTTCTCATATTGTTGTTTCAGGTAAAGATAGAGATGCACCGGTGACGGACAAGCGGAATTCGTGATCGAGCCACTAGGACTAGTTTTATCCTTCCGCTCATGAGATTTAGACTTCTTTTCATGTTTTTCTTAGCTTTCAATTTTGATGTTTAAGACTTACTATTAAGAATCGCTTTCAGATTTATTTATTATCAGTTATGTTCTATGGGTACCCAACCGTTGTTTTTAATATTTAAATTTAAATGCAAAGTCTTTTAAATTTATCTTATTTAATTAGCATTTATTTCACCATAACAGAGTGTCGTTTTAAGTTCCATGCATGCATGTATTTAGTAACAGTCTAACTTAAGTCCTAAGGGGTCGGGTCGTTACAGTTGGTATCAAAGCCCATGTTTTGGGTTCTATAGACTGACTTACTACGTAAAACTAGATAGTCCGTGTGGCCCAGTAACGAATCTCTCGTCATCGCCAGGTATGTCCTACTAATGAAAGTTTCAATGCATATATGAGAATAGTGATGTAGTGTTTTAATTGCATGATTTCTGAGATAGACCCAGAGATAGATAGTTAATTTATGAGTTCATGACAGGACATGGCACCTAAACCTAAAACAAGAAAGACAGTTAGAGAAGAAGTGCAAGCAGAGGAAGCTGAACAAAGGAAGTAGTTCATAGTAAGTGGGTGAAGGAAATGTGTCAACATATCCTACGGTCTCCTCCATTAGTCTGAACCGTGAGATTCCTATGTTACACCTGCTGGTTAGCTTTAAGCAGCCCTTTGCTAGTCGTTTAACGATGGCTATCCCTACGGAGGGTTGTAACATAGGATTCGGAACAACCCAGGCTTTAGTAAAATGAATAGGATTTTATAGTTCCGTCTTGGGTATTGTTTTCTATTTTCAGAGCAATACTCATACCATTCTATTAGATCTGAAAATGGCGGGTCTACACTTACAGAATTATTAAGTGTTAATAATGTCTAACCAAAAAAGGTACCTAAATGACTATCAGAGTATAAGTTATTCTGGAGGTAGTATTTAGTCAAGAATGTCTTGATGTAGTATCATTGCAAAAGAATAATCTTGGGTAAATTATTAAAATTGCGAAAACTTGATTGGATATTAAATTTCAGAATGACAAGTTCATTAATACAAGTGTTGGCGTCAGATAAATTTATTGGGGATAATTATGTGAATTAGAAATCAAATTTGAACACGATATTTGTGATAGACGATTTGCGATTTGTCTTAACTGAGGACTGTCCTCCCATTCCTAGCTCTAACACAAACCGAAATGTTCGGGATGTATATGACAGATGGGTCAAGGCTAATGATATAGCATGTGCTTATATCCTTGCCAGCTTATCTGATGTGTTGACAAAAGAAGCATGAGGATATAAGTACTACCAAAGAGATTATGGAATCTCTGCGAGGGATGCCATTAAGCACGTTTACAACGGTCGCATCAAAGTGGGGACCAATGTTTGTAAAAAAGTCTTGGACATGATGGTCCACTTTAATATGGTAGAAGTAAATGGTGCTCTCATGAACGAGAGAAGTCAAGTTAGTTTTATTCTAGAATCTCTTCCAAAGAGTTTATACAATTCTAAATGCATTTATGAATAAAATTTGACTACTCTACTATATGAGCTACAGGCTTATCAGACAATGTTGAGAACAAAGGGTCTAGTGCCAGAAGTAAATGTTACTATTGCCAAGAAGAGAGGAATGTCCTCCTCTTCAAAGAGTAAGAGTATTCTTGTAAATAAGGGCAAAGGGAAAGGGAAGAAGATTCCTATTGGAAAAAAAAGGCAAAGATAATGCTGCAAAAGGGAAATGTTTCCACTGCAATGAAGAAGGGCACTGAAGAAGACACTGCCTTCAATATCATGTCGAGAAGAGAGTAGAGAAAGATAACCAGGCTAACTTGACCCTGGGACCATTTGCTCAGTTCATCCAGTGGGAGAAGTTGCTATTTGTTTTTAACTGTTAAATCTTGTAAAGAACAAATTGTATATATTTTTGTGTTAAATGAAATGTCATTTTTTCAAAAATTCTGTTTGTTCTAGAAACCTCTGTTGAGAATCAAATTGTTAAAAGCCATTTGTAGATATTCAGATATCTAAATGGCTAGATCAAAGTATAGAAAGTTTAAAGATTTCTAGATCTGATTGTTAACAAAGAATTGTTGAGACAGGTCAGATGCATCTTGCTCAAAGAGTTGAGAGTATCTCAATGTAGTGGGAGGAAATTGTGCTTTTTGGCCACTATTAACATTAAGATGCAATCCCCTTATAGTTTTATCAAAAGCCTATTGTATACCTAACAATGTTTACAATAATTCTCTAGGCTAAAATGTTTGAGAATTACTTAGTAGGACCAGGAATACGAGATAACCTAGGGCAAGTGGGACAAATATCGGGTATAGGGACACCAAATGGTAAAAGATGGGTATGGGATGTCTTAGTTTATTGTATTTCTCTATAAAACTCAGAAACTCAGTCTTATATATCGGATGTATAAGTTACCACTGGATTTTTAGTCTAAGTGGGAGTTTGTTGGGTTCTATGTCCTAAAACTCGTGGTATGTAAACAATGGAGCTTATTCTAAAACTTCAATAAAGGTGTTATTGAATAGATCTATTGCTTGAATAGAAATCCAATAAACTTAAAAGTCCCTTGACTGTTGGATGAGTACTTGAACTTTATGTGGAGACATAAAAGTAGATCAGGTTAGAGTAAATAGTCAAAATGATCTATAGTATATGGATAAGATTGGGTATCTTATTCTAGTAACACTATTGAATATGGCCTGCTCTATAATTCTTACAAGGAGTTGTAAAGTGCTACAAATGAAGTGATCCTAATTCGTTCATGTTGGACACGAGGAGTGGGGGTGTCTTTGTGCAAAAGAGTTTGTACAAGATCGGACTATGAAATGAGTCACTCTTACTTTTTAACGTTGTTTACTGTTTAAGACTGACTATTTCAATGCGATGACCTAGGTAACTTGACTTTAATCCTAAGCTAACTATGAACTCCTATTTATTCGGGATTGCCCTTAGATTTGCATGAGGGTTGGCTCAACAACACCGGCTCAATATGACTACCATTTCAGAGGTAAAACCAGATAAATAGCTGGGAACATAGGGTGCAAGAGGGAATTCACTCCTACCCGTTTTAGGGATAGTAGAGAGGTTGTTCCCTTAAGTGTTGATTCTGGGGCTTGAACAAAAGATCCCGCCCTCTCATTTGGCATGAGAGTGACTCGGTTTTGTGATTGGATCACAAAAAAATTGTTCATTAGGGGATCAGCAGGGACTTAAGGAACAAGAGGTAATTTCGGGGATAAAACAGAGATTTGACCCAACCGTTATTATGAACAACTAGTGAAAGGTTAACTTACTAATCATGGTTATATCGAATGGACATAATATATATGCAGTGAGGGGAGTTCAACTATGGGCTTTAGTGGAATGACCCATTAGTTAACAAATGGCGGTTAGATTGGTTTAATGAGTTTAGTCGATTAATCTCAGATCGTTGGAGCCCATGGTCTGTAGGTCCATGAGGTCCTCCTACTAGCTCGGAAATGTATTAGCTCTAAAGTAGCATGATAAGTTAATTTGAAACGTTCAAATTAGAATCAAATGGAATTGGAGAAAATATATTGAAATATGATTAACTATTGTGTAAAAATTAATTTAATATTGGATATTAAATTAATTAAAATTATTTAAATTGTTTAAATATTTATTTATTAATTTTATTAGAAAATTAACTTGTAAAATTAATATATTTTGGTTTTAGTAATAAAATATGATTTTAAAATCAAAATAGATTTTTGAAATTGAAAAATTGCACAAATTGAAAATAGGTTTTCTCAAGTTCATCTTCAACTTGCTCACTAGGAACCTACCACCTCTTCCTTGATTTAATCCAAGCATGAGCTACATCCCATGCACCACATCTCTTTGTATGATAGCCTGCAATATATTGAAGAGATTGGAGTGAAGAAACGGATGATGAACCAATTGAATTTTTACTGAAAAATTCGGATGAAGAAGGTGTTCTTCAATGGGTTGGTTCTGAGCTTTCTCCATATTCGACTAGAAGAAATTCAGGCTTTAATGTCGGTTGACAACCGACATTAAAGATAGTGTTATTAAAGCCCTTTAATGTCGGTTGCCTTTAATGTCGGTTTTAAACCGACATTAAAGGGATTCAATAACACAGCCTTCAATGTCGGTTGCAACCGACATTAAAGGCCTTTAGTGAAATTTCCAACCGATATTAAAAACCTTCAATGAAATTTCCAACCGACATACATTGAAGCCTAAATCTGTACGTTTTTTTTTTAAATTCCGTTGCCAAATCCATTTGTTTGATCAAAAAGTATAAGATGACACATCATCATTGAACATTGTGGCTATGACATATTATTCATATATGGATTGTAAATCTATTATATTTAATCCACAAATTCTACTATAAAATTATAATTTAAAAGGTTGTACAATAATTCAGGCCTTGAAAACACAAATTACAAGTAATACAAATATTATGAGATTACTGTCTCTTTCCACTTGGTAAGTATGGATCCCTTCATAATTCTTCTTGAACCAACCCCCTAGCTTCAACAGTGTCTGGTTATAGGCATCTTGTCTAACCACTGTTGTTCAAAGGATCACAAACAAAAAAGATTTAAGACAAAGGATTGAAAGTGAAAATGTGATAAGAATTCATATTCAACTAACCGTGTTTATTGGGAATGTGCATAAATGGTACATTCAAGGCAAAATTCTTGTAGTGAATGTGTTGGATCTAAAGTTCCCCAAGAAAAAGCATAAAGAGGTTACAATACCAAATATTTACTCCTTTGTTGCATCTGCAAAACAAGAAAACTCAATAGTTGAATAAATGAGAGAATCTTCTTTTTCAAGATCTTGAAGAAGCAAAGCTTGGTTACCTAGATATGAGATACGAAGACCATGGAAAATTTTCGACAGCATAATGATGCTACCACAACAAAATAAAAAATTTACCTTGATCCTGTTCAAAGAAACACACTCCCAAAAATATTTCACAACCACTTGTTCTCAACAAAACTATCAGAATTCCCAAAAAATGAATATTCAAGAACACATACATCAATAAGAAAATTTAGCTCACATATACTTCAAACCTCAAAAGTTGTCACAAAGACTACCATAGTGCATGAATAACCCACAAACTAACATAGTGTGACCTACAAACTCGAGCACCTTGAATCAAATCTAAACTACAAATAAATAGAACCCATGAGTCATAAACGGGTGTTACATTCTAATCCAATATGGTCCAAGGATAAATAAGCACACTATAACTTCTCAAACAGGAATTTTCATATCATTAGAGTCACTTGAAAACACTTAGAAACTTTGCTTAAAACTGCAAGCATTCAAAAATGCACTTACCAGGAACAATTTTCATTTGAATCCCTTACTGTTGCAAGAAATCCATCTCCTCCCCACCCCTTCCAAACACCTAAAAATTACACAAACAAAAAAGGTTTAAGTGAAAATGTTATCAGAATTCATTTTTAACTAACCGTGTTTATTGGGAATGTGCATAAATGGTACATTCAAGGCAAAATTCTTGTAGTGATGCTTATCGAATGATCAAATAATTTAAATCGAATATTAGAATGATGCTTACAGAGCTAGATACTAACTATTTAAATCGGATGTTACTAATGTAATGGAAATACCGATTCTGTTATAGAGCTAGATACTAACTATTTAAATCGGATGTTAAAGAACGTCAGTAGAGCAAATTCATCATAAATTCATACTTGTAATGATTTTTAGCTATATGCTAACCTAGCGTTTTCACATTTATTCTAGAATTTTTGGGACATGTTAAAAATTGAACTGAAATTTAAATATTCAACAAGAATTTAAGGAATATACACATAGATAACCATATAATAAGTTCAAATCTACATATGAGAATGATAGTTACAAAGTTCTAACCTTCGATGAAGGTTCCACGCTTAGTGAATGAATCTGTGCTCCTAAACCCAATGTCAACATTACACAACAGGCGCTCAAGACACTTGTTAAAGTGTACTCGTTTGTTTCCACACCATCCGAGAGCATCTCGACGAAGAAACTTAAGTTGCCAATACTAGTGTCGAAATCTATATGATATTTGATGATATATGCATGAACCTGCTTCCCGAATTCATAGATTGCAAGGAACAACAAGCATTCAACACGATTCCGAGCGTACAGTTTGTAGGATAAGCTCCAGCTTCCAACATTTCTATGAACACTTAAAAAGCAACCAAAGGTTGTGTATTCTGAACATAACAAGTCACTAGAGTTGTCCATGCAATGACATTTCTTCTAGGCAAATTATCAAACACTTTGCGAGCAATTTCCATGACTCCATATTTCACATAAACGTTAACAAGAAAAGTCATTACAAATAAGTCTTCATGAGTCCCAGTTTTTACGATATCTCCATAGATAATTTCCATTTCTGCATCTAAATTCCTATCTATACATTCTTGCAATAGCGGAATATAGTAAGAAGTTTCAATTCTCGTTCCATCTTTTAACAGCGACAGAGCTTCCCAAAGATCTACAAACTTCAGCTCCGCATCAACATTCAATTGGATTAGTGAATGATTTTTCTGATACGGAAAACTCTGCAATATATCATAGAAAATCAACAAAGATCAAGAAGACTCTGCAGTAAACAAGTTCAAGTCGTGTACTGCGTAACTGTTTTACCTTGCTCTAATAAAAATTGGTAATCAAGCATATATTATCAAATCAGTGCCAGTTCACAATCAAATTTTAAGCAAAGATGCAACGTAGACCTTACATATAAGAAACAAGTACCAATATAGGCAAGAAAGAAGAAAATATTATCTAAGTAGGGCACGTGAAAGTTTGTGTCATAAACAATACTGTAGTCATGAAGGTTGAGCTACAAAGAAGAAATTTCAACTAGAATATAAAATAACCACAAGAGAACAAGCCAGTTAATGTGTCAACATTAGATCATCTTCAGGTATCGAACGAAAACAGAGGTGAGGAACAATTTTCACAGTGACCTTCTTCGGTAACCAAAAAGAGGAACAGAGTCACTGCAATAACCAAACAATTATTATGAAAAATAAACAAGATAGGAAATTAATTGAGTCCTGAATAGTTAGAAAAAAAAAAAACAGGAACTTATAAGTACCTAATAAACCCATAGAGAGGTTTGATCAGCCACGGCAATGCAGCAAAACCAGAAATCACAGCTGCCTAGTCAAACACATACATAACTTGTTACAATTATATTAAGGACCTATCAGCAACTAATTTCTTAGAACTGCAGAAAACTACTAGCAAAATTCTAAAAATGACTACAAAACAAGAAGAATGATAGTTTACAATCTACATAAAATTCAATGAAAGCGCAACATCAAAGATAATGGAGTTCTGCATTTTTAAGGCAACAAATACCAGAGTTGACAGAAAAGAATCATGAATGTAAAGAAACTACGTACCTCAGCAGGATCTAAATGCAAATCATCTTTTAAATAAAAACTGACAGCAAGCTTTGCGAGGTCTAAAACTCCTTGAACAAAATATACCATAGCAACAGCAACATTATCAGGGGTTAAATCTACACCAAAGCATTTGACACCATTCAGCCTGAACCTAGACAAGTCTTCATCTACACGTGAGATAAACGAGTCCCCTTCCTCTACACCTGGACCAAGTTCATATGGCCAACCTTAATAATGTAATGACATTCAAAAATTAAACAGTAAAAGAGAACCCGAAAAAGGGTTTTACATATATATATTTCCCCACTTCAACGCCGACCCATATTCAGGTGTTACTCAGATAGCTACATAGAGAGAATTCAGTAAGTTTGATTGATTGATTGATTGATTGATTGATTGATTGATTGATGACTTTACCATTATTGGAGCAGAGAAGGGTGTGATCGTCAAAATCGGATGGGGTCGTTGGAATTAAAACGGGCAACGACATGGAGCTTTTAAAGTAGGTCCCGTGGCATCCGTTCGTGGGGATCCAGTGGAGCAGTGGATCGGGAAAGAAGATGAAACGGTACGATTAAAATATCAAAAATCACTATCCAAATCCAAATACAAACACCCTTTTTCTGAAATTTTATTGTCCCTTTCGATTTCTGATGCTGCTTGTTCTCTGTTTCTTTATGAATTCTTCTTCCAGGTGAACATTATCTCCAGCTTCTTGTCAGATGACCACGGCGACAATACTCCTTGGTGTGCGATCTTGGACCTGGCCCGTTACCTAGATTTACTCCCAATTCAAATGGAAAAAAATGGTTAACAGTGTTCTTAGGGAAGCGTGAAGAAAGGTGAAGGAGATCGACGGCGAGCAAAGAAAGGTGAAGAAGATCAACGGCAAGCGAAGAAAGGTGAAGGAGATCCGGCGAGGGAAGAATGTGAACGGTGCGACATAGATATAGGGTTTGGGCGAAGGACACGATAAATTAGGGATATATTATTTAACAAAATAAGAAGAAAAAAAACATTACACCTTGAGCCCATCTTCAATGTCGGTTTAAAACCGACATTAAAGATCCGTTTTTTTTAAAAAAATAATCGACATATATCCGATTTCACTTTTTCCAACCGATATTAAAGCCCGAATTTCTTCTAGTATTCCCTTTCAACTTATTTTGAGTCTCACAACTCAATCTAAAGCACCAAGAGAATAGTAGGGAAGATCTTATGGTGATCTACACAAGGATTTGGAGGTTTTTGCAGCTGAAAAATGGAGATTTCGATGGTTCGGCCAAGGTATGTTCTTAAAACCCATTATACTCTGTTTGTTTCTTTTCAACCAAAATCAATGAATTAGAATGCTTATGGATCTTGTTCCCTTCTGCTGTGTGCTAGTGTTGATCCAACAGGTCGTATCTGTAGTGTCACCAAGATAAGGTATCCCTCCTTTATCCTTATACTACAGACCATTTAGGTTATTATTTAAGGCATGATCCACATGTATGTCTCACATACATGCTTAAGTTACATGAAATAACCACAGATTTTAGTTTATTGGATTTAGTAAATGCTTATAAAATAACACTTATTTTATTAATAAAAATGTGTGTACAAAATGTCTACAAACAACGAGACTATCAAGAGAATTAGGACACCAATCCCAACAGATGAAACTCCCTACAACTGGTTTAGTGTCAAACGCAATCCTATTTCCAATAGTCACGCCGTCCTGAGATTGCAATTCCTTCAAATACTCACTTGCCAACAACAACTTCACTGGTAAAATCAACTCTGCTCTTTCTCACCTTGGATGAGTCTTTTATTGTGAACATCAATAAGTTTCTAACGATCTTCGCCCCTTGGTTGTCAACTTCCCCAGCATACACTCGTTTTATAGGTAGCCAGAAGCATTAAGGACCATATTAGGTGATTTTTTATTTTTTCTTTTGGAATGTTTAGATAGAGTGTGTTTGTGTTTCTAGAATGTTTATACATAGTGTATTTGTGGTATTCGAATTGTTTTTAAGCAGTGTATCTTTGCAAACTATTTACAGAAATAGCAAAAAAATGTCAAACTATTTACAGTAATAGTAAAAAAAAAAGAACACTGATAGACTTCTATCAGTCTCTATTAAATAAGATTAAAATTTTATTAGTTTGTGTAAATAGTTTTCCTTATTTTTTTATTTTTTTGAAAATTTCCCCTTCCTAATTAGTATTTTATATTATATAAGTTTGTCTTTCTATTTTTACAGTTCTAAAATCTTTTTGCCAGTTTTGCAGATGAAACTTAAAATTACTATTTTTCTTGGAAGTGTGAAATGGAATTCCAATTTCCACAAAAACCTGATGCTTCTTCTTTTTTCTCTCTCTCTTTTTTCTTTTTTATTTTTTACATAATGTAGTTAGCATGTCATATCCTTACCAAATAGATATTAAAGTGATGATTGTACTTAATGGGAGAGTTGTAAATATAGATATTAAACCTAAAGTATTAACAGATATAACATAATGTAAAAAAAATACAAATATGACCAAATTTAAATAATCTATTAGTGATAGACCATATTATTGGTAGGAGTCTATCAGTGATAGACCATATCATTGGTAAGAGTCTATCAACAATAGAAGCCTATCGTTGATAAATTTGTCTATATTTGCAATTTTTTTTAGAGGATGTTATACACTTGGTTATTATTCCTAAAAATGCTACCAATTGCAATTACCCATATTCATATTTCCATCATACAAACAACTATAATTAAGAATATATGAATATTCATCCAAATTACTATAGATTCATGTTAATGAACCTCATGCGATGCTCGAGTATGCTAATAGTCCACCCTACAAGAGCACACAAAAAGTAATGATTAGCAACAAGATAAAGAAAAATGTGTAATCTAAACCACGAAAAATATTACATAAACCATAATAAAGATAGCTAGTTATCACCTTAGCAAGAGAGAGTTGGTAAACAATGTCTGATCCGGTTAATTCGTAATAAGACAAACCCTAAAACAAGTTACAATAAAGAACATTAGTACTATACTTAAGAAGTTATAATTGGGAGGCACTCGTCAACACCCGTGATAAAAAAAATGTTGGATAAAGAGGGAGAAGACATACTATTTGCATTTATGAAGTAGATGGAATGTGTTTGTCCTTATACTTGTAGGCAAGTGAGAGCATAATTATAAAGTGCAAAAAAAAAAAAAATATGGAATAGGTCTAACCTCAAAGTTATGAAATTCATTCATTGAAACTTAAATTTCAGATAATATCATGAATAATGATAAATGAGAAATAACAATATAGATAGAACGACTAACAATTGATTTTAAATCATAGAAATTCTTTCATTCAAAGAATAAGAATTAAAAATTAGAGACGAACAATAAAGACAATAGAAACAAAAAAGATGCAAAGTTCATGGAAACACAGAATAAGAAAATGTTGAAGACAAGATAAATGAGATACCAATTTCATTAAGCAAGTAGATAGAATGAGTTTAGCCTAAGTTGAAATGAAGTGAGACACATATATATATTGTTGTGTAAACCATTGGCCCATGAAATTTTTTATGTGAGATGCACATATAAATAAAAGTCAATCATTTTGACAAAAACCTACTCAATATACAGTAACTAACAACCACTATCAATAAGTATACAATAAACCCTCCGAAAAAATGGGAAATGGCAATGATGAATACAATAAATAGTACCTAACAATCACTATCAATCAATATACAATAAGTCATCCTAAAAACAAGGGATATGCTAATGACGAATGTAGTAAATAGTACCTAACAACCACTGTCAATCAATATACAATAAACAATGGTCAAACGGATGCCAAAAGTTACAAAATGGATAAGCAATAACAGGATGAACAAACAATGAACAAATAGTTACCAAAATTTACAGAAATGGCCAACCAATGGACAAACAGAGGCCAAAAGTGACAAACAATTGATAGAAAGTGACCAAAATGGACAAATAATGGACCCTAATTTCGAAAATGGACTAATAATTGTAAGAATATATCAGCATGCAATGGAAGTAACAAGGATCAATAAGCACTCTAATTCATTAAGTTTAGCATAAACTAAAGCATGCTCATCTAACATAAGAGGGTTTGAAGTCACACCTTTGTAGAACTCTTCAAGATCTTGATTCTCTGTTATTGTCTTCTTCGAAACTTGCTGTGAACCACCTCAGATCTTTCCCACTATCCTCTTGGAGTTTTAGAATGGGTTGTGGGACTCAAGAACAGCTTGAACGAAAGGAAACTTGGAGTGAAACTCACTGCCACAACCCACTTTGAAGAACAATTCTTCAGCCCAAATTTTTCTGTAAAAACTTTTTGAATGCATGCCTCAATCCCACTCCAATCTTCTTTATTTATTGCAGACTATCATGCAAAGAAGAAGACTACATGAGATGCAACTCATGCTTTGAATTATTGAAGGAAAAGTGAAATGAGTTTTGTGTGAGCTAGTTGGAGATGATAATGGAAAAACTCATTTTTCCTTTTTGTGTAAATTTTTCCAATTTCTCAAAAAAAAAAAAAACAAATGATTTCAAAACATTAGTTTAATTTTAAAATTGAAAATATTATTAATTTTATAAAATTAATAAATAATTATTTACATAATTGAATTAATTCCAATTAATTTAATATCAAATATTAAATTAATTTTTACACAAATCCACCTTCATATATTTAAATCATATTTAAATATAAATTCTCCTTTTTCATTTAATTCTAATTTAAACGTTTCAAATTAACTTATCATGCTACTCTAAAGCTAATCCATTTACGCTAGTAGGGGGACCTCGTGAACCTACAGATCATGGGCTTCAATGATCCGAGATTAATTGACTAAACTCATTATACCGAATTAACCCCCATTCATTAACTAATGGGTCACTTCACTAAAACCCATAGTTGAACTCCCCTCACTGTATATATATTATGTCCACTTGATATAACCATGATCAGTAAGTCGATCCTTCACAGGTCGTTCATAAATCACAATTGGGTTAAGATCACCGTTTTACCCCTATGAATACATCTTGTTTCTTAAGTTCCTACTGACCCTCTGATGAATAATTTTGATTCATAATACCTATGAGTCAAGTCTTTTCTCTATCATAAGAAGGTGGGACTCCGATTGTTCAAGACCTGGAATCAAGAGAACAACCTATCTGCTAACCCTAAATTGTGTAGGAGTGAATTTCATCTTGCAGGGCTATGTCCCCAGATATTCATCTGGTCTCATCCCCAAAATGGAAGGCTTATTGAACAATGTTGTTGGACTGCTCTCACCCATGCAGATCAAAGGATAATCCTGAAAAAAAAAAGTGTTCATAGCTAGCTCAGAACTAAGATCAAATTAACCTAGGTTACTAAATAATGAAATAGTCAGTTGTAACAGTAAACTGTCGTTATAAAGAAAAGTGACTATTTTCGTGGTCCAGTCTATATGCAAACTCATTGCATAGGATGCCCCCACTCACATGTCTCTACATGAATGATCTGTGAATCATATCATTTGTACTACCTATGAAATAGGCCGCATCCAATAGTGTTACCAAGATGAGATACCCAATTTCATCCATATACTTATTAGACCATTTAGGCTATATACTATTAACTTGATCCTGTTTATGTCACCACATAAAGTTAAAGTATTCACACTATAGCCATGGATGTGTTTATTAGATTTTCAAATAGAATGCAAAATCAACAACTTTATTGAATAAATTACTCGATAATATTTTATTGATAAATGGAATGTTTAACACGAACTGCAAGTTCTAGAACATTCCCAACAATATTTAAACCAATAATGAACATAACACTATAGACAACACAGAGAAAAAATAACCTAATCAAAATCCATTCTTCTTCATCAGTATAATGAAGAACATAACATATAGACAACACAATGAAAATAACCTAATCAAATTTACCAAAATCCATCAAATATCCTATAGAATCAACCCAAGAATACCTAGCAGTCAAAACACATGTTTCTCCATTTTTTATAATTTAGAAAACAGACCAAATAATTAACAAACAGAGATGGTAATAACAAAATAATGAACATGAAACAAAATTCAGAGCATAATTTCGAAGCAAAATAATTCGAAGTAAAACAATGAACATGAAACGAAATAATGGACAACAATGGACAAACATAGAGTATGATTTACAAAATTTTGAGCTAAAAAAAAAAAAAAAAAAAAAAAAAAAAAAAAAAGGGCCTCATCATCGACTGGGAAAGAGGAAAAGAAGATTACTTCAACCTCCCCCTTACCAAGCTCCAGATCTCATCCTTCACACCTTACCACTCTCCAAACGATAACCTCCACCCCCACCAATCACAATCGTACCTCAACCAAATAAAGTAGGGGCTATTTCGACAAAATGACAAGATTGAATAAAGTAGAAAAGGGAATCAAAGTTTGGAGCGGCAAGAAAGAGAGAACGTTTGGAGTGATAAGGAGAAGAGACACGATCTATAAATCTATGAAGGGTCTAGAGAAAAACATGCAAGAAGAGAACCACCATTGTTGGAAATGCGACCAAAGCTCCACATTGGTTAGTGTTGGGATATTTTAGGGACGCGTTTTGTTTTATTTTAATTATTAAGGACGGATGGGTTTGAACTGAAATCATGTGTTAGACATAATTGATGCATTTGCTCCCATGCGTCTTAGGTCATGCGTCGGAATGATGATGCATTAATCTTAGCATGCAATGACCACGCGCTCCTATCACAAGTTTTCTTACGCTTACGTCAAGTATAACACAAACGCAAGTTTCTCGGGTAATCCGAGGTTGAACACGGGGACTTGTCACTTAATAATATTTTTGAAGTGATGCGTTTGAGGCGATAAATAAGAATAAAAATAAAGCGAAGAAAGTTTAAATGACTTATACACTCCTCCTACTCCTAGCTAAACAGATTGAGCAATAGAAGGTTTACAATTAGAAACACAACAACCAATAATGCATAGTAATGTTTACTATCTTAAATTGCCTGAGTAATCCCAGCTCGTTGCACTAACGCATCACACCTTTAGGTGGTCAGCCACATAACTATATCTCTGTGGTGCATGGTTGCGTTGAGCATAAGATTGTGCCTATCTCTAGGAACAATGCAAACCTTGCTTAGTGCGTTCCATCTCTTACCTTCTCAGGAAGTTAGACGAGGCTATTTAACTTATAGACAAGCAATGCAACATCCCATAGACAAGCGTTGCTACAGCCTTTCACCAAGTAAAGAGGATTAACTCACTATACTCGCATAACGCACACCTATCGGTGGGTTGCTTCATGCGTCCTATCTCTAGGCTACATGATTAAGCATGCGATTAACTTTGATAAATAAACGCTGAAGATACAATATGACAGAGATGAAGATGATGAA
The DNA here is from genome assembly GCF_027475165.1 of Benincasa hispida. NCBI lineage: Eukaryota > Viridiplantae > Streptophyta > Magnoliopsida > Cucurbitales > Cucurbitaceae > Benincasa > Benincasa hispida. Next base: position 22,543,328 of record NC_143487.1, read on the forward strand.
GAAGATGGTAATAAAGGAATTAAGACTTGCATTGATCTCAAAATATCTTAATATCTCAAGCTAAACTGTAATACAATACAGAGATTAGAAGGGAGATGAAGGAATTTGCGTCAAGACTGCCGGTGGTGCTATGGTTGAATGGTGGAGATGTCTCTCTCGAGCTCTATCTCCGGCAAATGCTTCGATCGTCACTCGGTCTGGGTTGTGGAGATGAAGAATTCTCACTGGAAATCTCTTTCAGGCTCTCATCTGTGATCACAAACTTCTGCCTTGAGGCAGAAGCTCGAATGTCTTAGAATGAAGGTCTCAAGGGCTATTTATAGAGTTTGGATGCTGACAGCTGTAATGATGAAGGTATGGCTCACTGCTGCTTTTGTCGTGGTATGGGCATTGTCACATCGCCTTATCTTATTGATACTCCCAAGGTATGCGTCCAAGATTAATTTAGCTGAAGTTATCAATGCGTTCTATCCATCATGCGATCTTCTATTATGGCTATCACTCCGTGGCTGCAATCTCCATTGGTCACCGCAATTCCCATGCATTGGACGCATGCGATTACCACAACTTCCATGCGTTGGACCTATGTGATTACCGTCTGCGATTGCTTAGCTCATACGTTTGTCTTTGCGATTACCTGGCTTTAGCGCATGCGTTTGTCTGTGATAGCTTATTTCAAACGCATGCGTTTGATTCTTGTGATAGCTACAAAATAGACACTTTGGCATGGAGTAACACATAAATTGGGGTCAGTGAGGATTTAGGTGCTAATTGACGCAAAACTCAATTTTTCGCAAATTCTAAGTATTATCACCGCGCTTTCTACTTATTAACCCTCATGATTCATAAAAAAAAGGCTTATAATAGCTGGCATTTCTGCCAGTTATCAGTTAGAGAAGGGGAGGATCATGGGTATATAAGTGAGGATGACTATCTCCATTGGTATGAAGCCTTTTGGGGTGAAACAAAAAACAAAGTCATGAGGGTTTATGCCCAAGTGGACAATATCATACCATTGTGGAGATAGTTTGAGGGTCGTTGTCCCTATCAAGTGGTATCAGAATCATGCCCCTGACTTAACCATGCTCGGTAGAATCCTCGGTGTTGAACAAAGATTTACTGTGGAATCTTGAAAATAGTCATGGTGTGATCCTTGGTTGAACTCTATTGGATAGGCAGTATGCTTGGATTAAAAGAAGTTAACCTATATATGAGTTATACAGATGGATGACTGCTTGAGTGGAGGCTCGGTGGTCCTTTGTTTGAGAGGAGGATTGTTGGGAATGCGACCAAAGTCCAAAGTCCCACATTGGTTAGATAAGGGGAGGATCATGGGTACATAAATGAAAATGACTATCTCCATTGGTATAAGGTTTTTTGGGATGAAACAAAAAACAAAGTCATGGTTGGGGATCAAACCATTATAAGTTATGGGTTCAAGAGTAACCTTTTACAATAGATTTAGAAATAAAGAACAAGATGAGAAAAACGCTCTTAAAGAGTAAATTTACAAATTTGAACATTCAACAAATAAATCATCGCAATATAATAAATCTCTCAAGAATAAGATGAATAGAAAAAAATTAAGAGCATGGAGAGAATAACAATGGTGGTTTTGAGGATTATAAAAATATGTAATTGCTGCTAAAGTTTTGAAGAAGATGAAGTGTTTAAAAAGAGAGGAAGATTGGTGAAAATCACATTTAGTTTGGGCCATTAGATCTTAAAAAAAAAAATCAACAGTGGAGAATTTTCTTTTAATCAACTAGCCGAGATACAAACAAAAAAATAAGATAATAATATATATCTTTTCATACCATATTCTCTCTTTTTTATTAAAAAGCCTATACCTTACTATTCAAATTCCCAAATTTTCTCAACTTCCCAAATCTCTTCCTCTCTCATCACACATGAATCACAAAAAGACTTTCATCACAAAAAGACATTCGATAGGACTTGGATGACAACCCTAAAGGAGCAAATAGGGTTTATTCAACTTAATTAAAACTTTTTCTCTAAGTAGGTCCAATTAAACAAATTAATACACTTTTGTTAATTAATAATTTAAACAAGACTTTTATGCAAATACATTCACTTCAAAAAGATCAATAAATTGACATAAATAAGTTCAAGAACAAACTGTATCAATTAATTCTATGCAAGAAAATCTATTAACAAATTGATTGCAAGAAAAATTGACATCGGTAATTTTATAGTGGTTCGACACAACCCGTCCCACATCTACTTTCCAAGCTCCTCTTGGATATGTCACTACAAGCTTGACTCTTCCAACGTAAAGTTGAACCGCTACAATATTCCTTTTTGTAAGAACAAACTCAATCCTTTCCATAGTTGAGCATTAAACCGTGTTATAGATTCAAGAGTAACCACAGTTGAGGATTAAACCGTGTTTTAGATTCAAGAGTAACCTTTTACAGTAGATTTAGAAATGAAAAACAATATGACAAAACTCTCTTAAAGGATTGATTTACAAATTTGACCATTCAACAAATAACGTGACAATACAATAAATCTCTCAATAATAAGATGAAAAGAAAAAAAAAAAAAGAGTTTGGAGAGAATAACAATGATGGTTTTGAAGATTATAAAAGTATGCAATTGTTGCTAAAATTTTGGAGAATATGAAGTGTTTAAAAAGAGAGAAAAAGTGGTGAAAATCACATTTAATTTGGACTTTTAGATCTTAGAAATGAAAAATCAATAGTAGAGTTTTTTTTTTCTTTTTATTTTAGTCGTTAAACACAAACAAAAAATAAGATAATATATATCTTTTTTAAGTCATTTCTTTTGAAACTCAAAAAAAAAAAAAAAAAAAAAAGTCCACCACGTGTCTAAAACTAGCCGTTAGACTTAAATATAAAATATATTAAATTCATTTTCTTTCTACAACCAACCCAAAAATCAAAAGTCTACCATGTGTTACTCCTTCATTAGTCCAAGTGATTTTGTCCATTTCATGAGAAAAAAATCCACTTTTTTTGTTTAGCTTGTTTTGTCCACATCTTCTTTGTTTAAACTTCAATTTGAGTGATTCAAATTGAGTTGAAACTGTCATTCCAAGCTCTACACAATGGATATTTCAAAACACTGAAATCATTAATAAATAAAACAAGGTCTTTTATCGTCAAAATATCAATTAATTAATTAATTAAAATTAATTAAATATGAGATCAAGGGTAAAAAGAAAAACCCATCACTTTCTTCTTCCTTCAGTTTCACCAATTCATAACAACATGCCAACCTATTCATAACAATATGCAACACATAAAACTTACATCCACACATAATTTGGATATCAAATTTACCTTCATCCAACAACTTAAATTTTTTAGTCAATTGGTGATTTAAGATGGTATGAGAGCAGGTGATCGAGGGAGGTGCACTTGTAATGTTATTTCTTCCTCAATTAAAATTCATTTCTACTTGTGGTGTCTTCTTCATATTTCTAACCTACAAGTGAGGAAGAGTGTTAGATGATATGATATTAAATTTATCTTTACCTATCAATTTAAGCTTTTGGATCAATTGATGATCAGAGATAATCTAAGGAAAAGAATACTCACATAGTTTATCTCTTGTAGCTCAACTTCTCTCCATGTTTTGCCACAAAGATACCTACTCAAAGTACATTCCTTTAGTTCTACTAAAAGATTAATACCACATCCAAGCTTAAACCTCTAATTCATTCTATTATTGGTTTTAAAAACTTACCAAAGATCCCCAACCACATGATTCTTGCTCCCTCTTCTTCGATATTGTCTCCCTCTTCCTTCTTCCCAAATTTTAGCTCTTCTTCTAAAGAAAAACATCTCACATATAATTAAAAAAAAAAAAAAAAAAAAAAATTGCTACCACTTATTTATAAACATCTCACATATATATAAACAAATACGCTCCACCGCCTTCACATTTTCCCCCCTTCTTTCAATCTTTCGTTGCCACTTCACTCATTTATAATCTATTTTGCTTTTTTAAGAAAAACCAACTTATTCAACAGGTGCCCCCAAAACTTCTATTTCAATATTCATTTTTTAATTTTTTTTCTTTTTACCTTTAATCCTTGTCGTTTTTTTCCCCATTCCTTTATATATATATATATATATATATATATATATATATATATATATCTTTTTCTCTTATAATAAATAACTGAAATTACAATCTTACTCTTCAAAGAGTGGAATTTTGATAGCACTGAAAATGTGTTATTTTCCTCTTCTTAATTATCGGTCGTTACCATGTTTAATGTGTTTATTTAGTGATTTTACAGGTATTGAGCATCTTGGAGGTAGAATCAGTCGTTATGAACTATTCGGGGTTAACTTGGAGCAATTAGGAGCTAATTTGAGCGACCGGACTTCAAAGGGACGTGAACGGACGAAAACACCCCTGAACGGAGCGTTGCGCAATGCTATAAGGTAGTAGCTACCTATTTTGTGCAAAACAGAGCAGTGTTGCGACACAACCAATAGCGTTGCAACACTACAAATTGAAGACGGAACAATGTTGCAATCTAGAGTAGCGTTGCAACGCTCATCTGTGTAGCGTTGCAACGCTGTGATGCTGCTCTATAAATACCAGTTCTTCGTTTTAGGTTAAAGGATCCACCCCCCTTCGGCCTTCAGCCGAATTTTCCCTCTCTTCTCTCTTCCACTTTGTATTTTGGGTGTTTCTTTAGTAATTTATCGAGTAGATACCGGATTGTAGCCTCTTCACCTCCATGTGAAGGTAAGATTTTGGTTTCTTAGCTTAGGGATTCAGAGGAACTCGATTTAATTTTGTGAGATTTCAATTTATTGATGTATGCGAACTTGTCTATGGGTTTTAATCCGAATTTACATTTATGAATTGTATGATTTTAATTGTTGTTTGACGCCCCATAATTTTGTCGTATGATTCTAATTCTTTGGGTTTAATTTATAATATCTGACAAATATTTATAGGATAATCCCAATAGAAGCAATAGGTTAGTTAGGCAAAAAGGACTGTTCCTATCAACCTAGAGAAAAACCGTATTGATTGTTTAATTAGACGTTGGAAGTTAAACACTCAACTTAGCGTTATCCCTAGAACTTAATGCGATTTATCAATTTGTAAGAAGCGGATTCATTTTCTATGCATTTTGATTAATTAGATAATTACGACCATTGGTTGGGATTCCAATCAATTGGGCTATTTAAGTCATAAATTGGTTCAACGATCTAAATTACATTGAGTGAATCCATTCCTCCAAGCTAAGATATCTCGATTACTTGCACTTTTATCTTTACTTTTCTAGTATTTCTATTTTCATACCATTTTAATTATCCAATCATACCAATCCCCCCCCCCCTCCCCAATTTATCACTTTAACTAAAAACAAACTTGATGAGCTAATCTTTCGGGCTTCCCTAAGGTTCGACCCCGGACTTGCTGCTTGTACTACCAGTTAGTATAAGTAGTTTGTTCAGTGATTTATAAATTTTATTTATATAGCAAGGATTTGGGAACGACACCAAAATTCCTACTATCAAATTTCTCCTTTTTGTCCTTATGCACCAATTCAATTTCCCAATCTTTTACTCTTTTCTTTTTAATTAAAATCTCAATCTACTTTTACTCGAGGAAAATTAAGTGGGTTCTTACATTCTATAAAGGAAGTGTGAGATGAAGAAGAGAGTACTACAAATGTATCAACGTAGTTAAGATATTTAATGTATCAACTAACATATTATCAAAATAAATCACTTCGTAGTTAAAAGTTTGATTCTTCTCCTCATATATTATCTAAAATGTATATATATATATATATATAAACAACTTAACTAACATATGTAACTATGTCAATTTAGTCCATTTCCCTTTCCTATTACCAAATAACTTCAATTGATTTAATGTTTTAGGAAACAATATATTTTTGGTCCAAAGGTTTTAGGCTTAGTTTATAATTGGTTATTAAATTTGGAGTTTAGTTTCAATTCAGTTTTTAAGTTTTAAAATGTTATAATTTTAACCATTTGAGATATTTGAATTTTGTTTCAATTTTAATCTCTAGGTTTCAAGATTCACTTTTAACTTCGATTTATCACTAAATACCCACTTTCAAATTTTGGTGTTAATTTTTACTAATTAATTTATAAAAATCATGAAGTAAAATTTTAATTTTAATTTTAATAGTGATGAAAACTATTAAAATTTAATTAATTATAATTCTTTTAATTTGTTTAGATTAATTAATAGAAGTTAACACTAAAGACGATAAGTAAGTATTTAGTAAAAAAATCGAAGTTCAAAATTATATAAATCTTGAAACTTAGTGGCCAAATTGATCTAAAACTCAAATCTCAAGATTAAAATTATAATATTTAGAAACTTAAGGACTAAAATGAAACCAAACTCAAACTTAAATACTAAAAGTGTGTCATATTGTAAAACCTAAGAACTAAATGAAAACTAGATCCAATATTTTTTCTATTTTATTCTTATAATATAATTCAAAAATTCTTAAAACATACTGGTTGAAAGGAAGGGTATCAGTTGCTTGTGAGATTGGTTAAGTTAATTAGGGTTTATTATTAGAAAAGGGAAGGAATCATATTTGTAATTTCCCTCATCAACATTAATCCGACAGACCACGTCTAAAATGATCCCAAAATTGTGATTGCCGTACAAGAAACCCGGTGGAGATTTTGGACCCAAAAATGAACACTTTACCGAAGTCGAAGAATAAAAAATTGCAATTAGTAGCATTTTTAGAATAATCAAATATATAACATCATTTTTAAATAAATTACAAATATAGACAAGTCTATCAGCGATAGACTTCTATAGTTGATAGACTCTTACTAGTGATATGGTCTATCACTGATAGACTCATTCCAATAATATGTTCTATTACTGATAGACTATTCAAATTTGGCCATATTTGTAATTTTTTTTTACATTATGCTAATACTTTGGGTTTAATATCTATATTTCCAACTGTCCCTAGCAATATATGTTTGTTTCGTATTTATAGCTGTTTGGATGAATTTGTAGTTGGATGATTGTTTTATAAATCTTGTTTATGTTTGGATGAATAACATTACTTTATACTTGTTGCTATGTTTGGATGATTGGTTGTAATAATATTTTTTTCTAAAAAAAATATATAAAAAATCAATGTAAAAAAATAGTTTGCTATGCGCAGAAATCAGTTTTGTAAGTCTTCAAAAAGCGAACAGTGTTGTTATCATGAAAAAAAGATTAGCAGGAAATTTAAAAAAAGAAACTGTGTTTTTTGAAAATTAAGCATGTGAACACTACTTTCACTCCCAAATTTCTTTTTTATTATCCATCTTTCACCAATGATTTAAAAAATCAAGGTAAAATTTGATAACTAAAAAAGTAACTTTCAAAAAATGGTTTTTATTTTTGGAATTTGACTAAGAATTCAATCATTGTACTAAAGTTTGAAATTTTGGATAAATTAAAATAGTTGTACCTAACAAAATAGTTGTTTGAAATCCTAGAATTGTGGATTAATTAAAACAAGTCTAAGTTCAAATCAAAACCACCCAAATCCATAAATCAACGGATAATTGGACAACAAGAAATCAATTTCTGTGTAATTGAAAATCTACAATGATTTTAAAAATCAAGGCAAATTTTGAGAGTTAAAAAAAGTAGCTTTCAAAAAATTATTTTTATTTTTGAAATTTCACTAAGAATTCAACCATTGTATTAAAATTGTTTGAAAAACTGGATTAATTAAAATAGTTTGTACCTAATAAAGGACCCAACAGATTAAAATAGTTCTAATAATATGAAAGAAAGAAGATAAAGAAACAAATTTTTAATAAAAGAGTCCTAGTCAATAGTGTATCAAAGAAAATAATTTAATTCGCTTCTAGAATAACATGAAGAAAAAAGTCAATTTACTGGATTTGTTTGAAAGAAATATAGTACCAATTGATAGTGTATTTATTTTTAAAATAACATAAAAATCGATATTGTAATTATTTTATGATCTAAAATTTTTCTTTCAGGGCCAGTTCCAATATTTTGAGTACATAATGAACCCAATAGAACTAGTTACGATACTAACAACATTCACAACTTTACATTGTCAATTTTAACACTGAAGTTATTACTGAATGACCATAGGAGGATAGAAAACCCATCACATGATAGTAGACATCGTATTAAACAATTAGCATACTTTCGACTCATTCATGAGTCCGACTTATTTTATCATCAAAGTACAAGAATGGATAAAAGATGTTTTTTAATTTTGTATCATTTACTTAAGCCAACTAGCGGATTAGTCGAAACTGAAGTTATAGATGCAGAGGAGATGATTTCCATGTTCTTACATATTTTAGCCCACGACATTAAGATCCGAATAGTTCAAAGAGAATTTGTATGGTCCGGTGAGACTGTTTCTAGGCATTCCAACACCGTTTTATTATCAGTGTTATGATTACACGATGTGCTATTAAAAAAACCTTTGTCAGTCAAAAACTCATGTACATATCAACGATGGAAATAGTTTGAGGTATAGTTTAGTTACACCAACATTAGTCGATGTGACTTATTTGTTAGGTGAACGTATGCGCATGAATATTTCTTATTTTGTTCCACTGCAGGATTATTTGGGTATTTTAGATGGCATGTACATCAAGGTAAATATCAATGCAACTGATGACCCAAGGTATAGGACGAGGAAGGGTGAAATTGCGACAAATGTACTTGGTGTGTGTGATACAAATAGTGACTTTGTATTCGTCTTATCACGGTCAGAAGGATCAGCAGCTGATTCTCAAGTTCTCAGAGATGCAATATCACGACCTAATAACAGACTGAAGGTTCCGAAGGGTAACTAGCTACACATACTATCTCTCTCCACTCATTCTATTGATAATATAAAGTTTGAAACGATTGGACGTTCAATAGGGTATTATTATCTATGTGATGTCAGGTACCCAAATGCAAAGGGTGTTTTGACTCCATATAGAGGCGAAAGATATTATCTTCACTACTACAAAATTCAATATACACTACACTTTTATTTAGACATAAGACTATGGTTTTTTTTAAAAGATAATAGTTTAATATTGTAGAGATTGGACTAACCATGGACTAAAATGAATACACCTATTTAGAGACAACACAAATTAAAAACTATGGTTTAAAGATATGTTATAGACTATGGAGTTTTGAAAACAATGGTGTAAAAATTAATTTTGCACCATGGTCAATAAAAACTATGGTGTAAAAGTTAACTTTGCACCATGGTCAATAAAACCCATGGTGTAAAAATTAACTTTGCACCACGGTCAATGTAAAAATCATGGTATAAAAATTAACTTTGCACAACGATCAATAAAAACCATGGTGTAAAAGCTAACTTTGCACCATGATTAATAAATACCATGGTGTAAAAGTTAACTTTGCAACACCTCAATGAAAGCCATGGTCTAAAAATTAATTTTGCACCACGATAAAAAAAATCATGGTATAAAAAGTAACTTTGCATCATGGTCAGGAAAAATCCATGGTGTAAAAATTAACTTTGCACCCTATGGTGTAATGATTAAATCTGCACCATAGTCAAAAAAACTATTGTGTAAAAATTATCTTTGCACTACCATAAAAAAAAAAAAGAAATTATAGTGTAAAAATTAATTTTATACCACGGCTAATAAAAACTATGGTGTAATAATTAACGTTTCATTACATTCAATAAAAATCATAGTGTGAAAATAACAATACACCATAGTAAATAAAAATCATGATTTAAAAAATTATTATACACTACAAACATAAAAATTGTGTTGTAAAAATTAATTTTACATTACGTTCAATAAAAACCATGGTGTAAAAACTAACTATACACTATGAGCAATAAAAATTGTGGTGTAAAAATTAATTTTACACCACGGTCAATAAAAATTGTGGTCTAAATGCCAATTAGAGACTATACTATCAATAACCATAGAAAGTCTAATATTAAGTTTCTACCATGATAAATATGAATTGTAATCTATGGTTAGATTATATATTGTTTGTATTGTTTTACTTTAAAATAATTTTGTAATACCGTAGTTGAATATATATCTTAAAATTATATTTAAAAAACACTGCAGTTGAAAATCAACATTTACACTATAAAAATAAAATGTTCTCTAAAAGATAAATTTATGTGCACTAAAATTAAATTTATTGATTAAAATAGTGATCGCATATTTTCAAATAGTTGAAATTTTTTCTCTTAAAAAAAATCCCATTAGTTGTAACAAAAAAAACAAAGAAAGAAAGAAAACCAGCAAAGTGATGGTGGCTTTGGTATTACCCTTTTTTCAACCCATTTTTTATACTAAAAATAGGTGTTTTTATATGTTACTTGAAACCACCACCATGAAATTTGGAACCACTATCTTTGGCTACTACGCTATTGAATTAGAAATTCATCTAGTTAGAATGTCATATAGTAAATCTCTTTTAACTTTTTGGAGTTAACATTGTTTGTGATAGTTGGATTGGCAATCTTTCCATTCTCCAATTTCTCTATGAAGTAACATAATATTCATTCAACATTAATCCATTTTGCTCATGTTTGTCTCAATATTTTTTGATTTGGATTCTTGCTTCCCTCATAATTGTTTAAATTTATTTTAAATTTCTAGTTATTGGGTCTAATTGTTCAACATTTTTTTTTGTTGCTGTTGAAACTTATCAGTAATATTTGGTATACATTCTTAGTTATTTTTTTAAGTGTCTTTTTTAATAGGCACAAATTGAAAAATAATTAAATATCCTAAACATATATCTGAATTTGATTATTTTGTTGTCTCATTAGAGGAGAACCTCATTTTTGTCTCTAAATATGATAAAATTTCTTCTTTATCCTAATACAATAACTTGTTATGATGATAATTTTTCTTTTAGTTAGTATCAGAATATTGTAACCTTTTTTATTTCAAAGATTTTGTCAATTCATTATCATAATATAATAATTTGTTATGATGTTTATATGCCTTCTAGTTAGAGTTAGATATTGTAACTTTTAATTCGTTTGAGGACTAAATTAATTAATTATCACATTTGCAACATACAATAACAATTTATCGTATCACTTTTAAGACTTCAATTTTTAATTTTAAAATCCCTAGTGGTATGGTGTATGTTGATAGTTCATATAAATTTTTACTTTAAATTAAAAGTTTGTTTAGAAATGTTAACTGGAAGACACTTCAAAAGGTGAAATTAAAGTTTAATGTGAGCACTCTAGTCTTAAATTCCATTATCGTGGTTGATAAATTCCTTTTCATTAAATTTATCAGGCTGAAAAAGGACACGTGCTCAAGTTGAGATTGCTGAAGTACACAATGAATGGAAATAATTTCTTTAAAATTAAAATACTATTATATAGAAAATTATCTATAATTGTTTTAGTTTGCTCAATAGGTTTAGTGTTTTTTTAAGTTATTGTATTCTTATCTTTCATTTATATATATAATTTGGTTAGATTTTAGTTGATTAAAAGTTGAACTTATTCGTGTGTTGAAGATTTCATCTAATTAATATAATTTGGATGAATTATTAGTTTATAACACAACTGATGTCAATTATAGTATGTAGTGATACACTAAGACTATTTTTTGTATGTGGTTTATTAGTTAGTTTTATCAATAATGATCACGGTTAATGTAAGTCGTAGTCTATACTATAGACCACAATTAACGTCAGCTATGGTCTATGTCCATATAGACCATGGTTGACGTTAGACATGGTGTATAATATAGACCATGACTAACGTTAACCATGGTATATATTATAAACTACACTGGAATACACCATGGTCTAAAATCCGTAGTCTAATCCAAGAAACCACGACTATATGACCGTATTCTATATCAAAATTTGTAATAGTGCTTTTAGAGTGGTGTGGAGGAGGTAATGCACCAAAAATTCCACGAGAATTCTTTCACATGAAGCATTCTTCTGCACGGAATGTCATCAGAGAATGTTCGGGTTGTTGAAGGGTAGATAGGAAATCTTGCGAGGAAAATCATACTACCCAATGCAAATCTAATGTCGAACCATCATGGTGTGTTGCCTTCTGTGCAATCTTAACAATAGTGAGATGATTAAAATAGTGAACTGACTGAGGATTTGGATGAGGTGGATTTAAGCTTTGCTACAACTGGGGAAGATGGGATCAATTATATTGAGAGTTCAAATGAATGGACTGATAATGGGTAGAAATGCACGTTATTACAGCACAAATAAGTAAAACAGAGGGAATGCGACGGTAAAAATATACAAAATCATGTCCAAAAACGTTAAACTGAGAATATTATGATCATGTGCCCATGGTATAAAAGTAGCTAATTTACTTATTTTGTACAGGAAAAATGCATTGAGGCAAGTAAAATTGCGATCCAAGGAATTTGGTGTCCGCATGCATTGAAAGATTGTGATCGCAAAGTTATGCGATCATATGTGCTCGCGAGAAGTTACTGGAAAAGGTGGCCACATAAATACGGTGATTCAAGGTGAAAACATAATAAATCATGATGGGACAGAAAGTTGATGATAGTCGAATCTGAATTTAGTTGATAAGCCATTAACGACACACTGTAGCAAGTACACTCAACTTTTCGGTGACCATTAATCGGTGCATCAGAGCAAAAGATTTAATGACCGCCCATCATTGCAATCATTAGAAAGAAAAGCTTCTTCACCTTAAGCTCTATAAATACCAAAGGCTACCATCGTTAAAGGAGTTCGCCATAAACAAGTCAGATCAGATACAAAGTAGATAAGGTGTTAGTCTGTAGTTATTCTTATACTTAGAAGGCGGAGGCGAGCAAAGGGAAGAAGACGCCGAGAGGACATTCCTGGACATCTCGAAAGACTTCCGGGAAGCGCTATAAAAGGAGAGAGGGTCAACACTTGTGAAAGCAAGGATATTCTTTTGGGCAGCGTTGAAGTGAAAAGATAGTGTAAAAGCCACTGGAAGCAAGAAATTGCTACCGGGCTTCTTATCCCTACTTTCCATTATTGTTTTGTATTCTGTACTTTATTTATAGAAAATGGAATTCTCATTTCAATATTTGTTCATTCTCTCCATAATTCACATGAGTAGCTAAATTTCCGAATGGGTTGAGAAGAACTTAGCTAGCATGACCTAAGATCTTCACTTTATGCGATCATCTTGTCTTATGTATGCATCATTCACCCTTTAGAGATACTTGAGAGAATAGTCTAAAGAAAGAATCTAGACTTAAGAGAGTCAGATTAGAATCTAGGCTTGAGAGAGTCAGATTAGAACCGCATAAGCAAGAGATAGAAACTTAAACATAAGTTCTATTTTCTATTACGTATCGCATGCACCCTAGAAATAGGATATGATAGTATGCGGTCACCTTGTGTATGTGTGCATCATTCATCATCGCATAGACAAGAATAGAGGCTTAGACATAAGTCCTATTGAAATTATCGTATACATCACATGTGTCCTAAAAATAGGAACTATGGCATTTGCATAGAGAGATGACATGTTGTTGTATGTGTGTAGCATGATCGCATAACTTGAGTACAATCTTAGGAAGTGTTAGCTAAATCCATTAACCAGTTCATCGCATACTCATTGTAATTCTCGATTTCATCAACTTTTTACTCGAATCCATTGCATAAGATTTTTACTTCACAAAAGACCAACCAAATTAATTGTCTTTGCCACTGCAAAGGAATCCATTTCATTGTCGCATAGTAATTCAGTAGTCCCTGTGTTCGACCCTGGAGTTACCAGGAAACCTAGTGAGATTTATACTTGGGTTTTACGAGGAAAACTTGCATGTGCAACGCATAACTCATCACTGCAAACATATGTCATAATCGCATCACAGTTACAATGCATCATGGACCTAATGGAGGGATAAATTGGCGCAACAGAATTTACTAAATGGGAGTTGCGTAGTGCATAGTGCCTTTATGCTTCTTTAATCAATTATAACGCTTATTTTCTTTGTCGTGTGTTGTAAAATAGTTGTCAAAACTCTCTCATTATGTTTACTATATTTTGTACATCATTTTACCCATTAATTATGTTTCATATTTTTGTTTATTGTTTAATTGTATTAAAATGTATACACTAGAATGTCAAGTTCCTCAATAGCCCCAAAGCACACATGGACTAAAGAGGAAGAAGCGAAGCTGATCGAGTGTTTGGTGGCATTATTCATATCTGGTGGATGAAGATCAGACAATGGGACGTTTCAACCTGGGTACTTGGCACAACTACAACGTTTAATGGCTAAGAAGATGCCCGACTATAATATTCAAGGATCACCGACTATAGATGATCGAGTTAAATCCCTGAAAAAAAAAAAAACTTACCAGCAATCACAAAAATGAGAGGACCGACTTGTAGTGGATTTGGCTGAAATGAGAAATTCCAATGCACCACTACAGAACAGGAGTTATTCGATGGATGGGTGAAGGTGCAATTTTGTCTAAATTGATTTACGAAAATTGGTAACATAATTATACATCCACTTCCTCTGTCAGGCAGAGTCATCCTACAGCAAAAAGGCTTCTACACAAGTCGTTCCAATACTATGATGATCTGGCCTACGTCTTTGGCAAGGATCATGCTACGGGAGGACGGTTAGAGACCTTTGCAGACGTCGGGTCTAACGTGCCAAACCATATAAATGATGGTGTTCTTATTCATGAATCATAGGATCCGAACATCCCCATGATGTCTAGTCAAGGAATGGATATGTCACAGTATGATATGCATGGAACATGTACTAGCCAAAGCACTGGAGGAGGAAATGCTTCGAGAGGAAGTAAGAGGAAGCGAAGTGGGAATCAATATGAAATGGCAGAGATTGTTAGGAACACAATGGAGTTCGTAAATGACCAATTGAAGGCGATTGCAGAATGACCGAAAGAGAAGCATGCAACCGAAGTCAAACTACGTGCGGGGAAGTTGTAAACCAACTCTAAGATATTCTTGAGTCGTTGCATAATTGATAGAGGATGAAGCTTATGCAAATCATATTCCGCAGTGTGCAAGAAACAGAGAGCTTCTTATCCATTCCCACAGCCTTGAAGTTGGACTATTGCAACCTCCTCCTTGAAGAGAATGTTTGATCAACATGTGTTTTGGACTGCTTTCAATAATGAACAATAATTACTTTGTTTCAATTATACATTTAAGTTTGTAATACATTTGGTATAAAATCTTCCTCATATTTTAATCATACAATCATGAGTTAGTTATTTTGTCTTACATTTTTTTGTACCTCCAAAAAATAGAGGTTTATATATGAAACACATGAATTGCATCCAAAAGTAATGTACTTTTTTTTTTCTTTTTTGGCCATGTTAACCATACCTCTCAGAATGACCAAAAAAAAAAAAAAAATGGTGGTTAACTTTTAGCATAAATTACAATCAAATTAATTTTGTATAAATTGGTGGAACATATACTCTTAATTATATTTTTAAAATATGATATTTCATATGCATAATTATTAGTATTATAAAAGATGGTAGTAGAAACTACACACAGTCTAAAATAACCTACATTCAAATTAGACTATTATAACTTGCTCTCCAAACAGGATTATTATAAGGCAGACTACAATACTCTACATCCCAAAACGCAAACTATTATAGACCATACTATAATAATTTGCACCCCAAATACAGACTATAAAAACAAACAATTTATTATAACTCACAGACTATAATAACCTACTATGTGCCCCAAACGCCCCCTAAATATTTTATGTATAATAGTATTAAAAAAATTAAAATTTTAAATTTTTTAAAACTCTGAATTTTATATCTAAAATCTTCCTTACTAAGACAAGTTTTTGGATAAAATATTTTCCTCCTTTATTAAAGTGTACACGAGGCAATATATACACTGTGATACAGAGAATTAGAAACTAACTCTAGTTAAAATACAAAGAGTAAAACTTAACTCTAATATTCCTAAACTTTTCTGTTTAATAATATATTTACTTTTTTTTAAAAAAAAATAAACGATATAAGATATAAAATTAAAGTTTATTTATAAATTATAACTATAAACTTTCAATCTATTGTAGGTAAGTGTGTAAATTTTAATAAACAATCTCGTATAAATCAAAGAATAATATTGGATACAAAATTAAAGTCGATGGACCACTCCAATACACTTTTTTTAGAAAAGAAAATATACATACGACGGGTCTCTAAAGTTTAGGTTTGATTTGATAATCAATTGATTTTAAAAAAGAAAATGATAAACAACCTTAAAAACACTAATTCTACCCGTAAGTTCTTATATTTTGTTACCTTCTTTCTATTAATATTTTGAAAAATTAAATCAATATTTGAAAACTAAACAAAATAATTTCGAAAAACTGAAAATTTTTCGAAAAAAACGGCCGATGTGTGTTGTGTTTGATCCTTTGCTAATATTTTTCCAACATGACGGCTGACCACGTGATCCGTCTATCCTCATCAAACGCCAATCCCTCGTATCGAATTTTACGTCACACCCCATTCTTCCCCTATATATATATATATAACACCATTTTATATATACATATAACTCCATTTTAATTTCTTTCTTACATTTGATTCTTATTCTTATTCTTATTCTTATTATTATTTCATGGCGGAAAATCGTGAGTTGAACTCACAAAATAACAAAGTTGAAAGAAAGGTGATGGAGAAAAATCGCAGAAACAAAATGAAATCACTTTACACCAACTTGAATTCCCTCCTCCCAATCTCTCACTCAAATGTTTGTTTTTTTTTTTTTAATTTTCTTTTTGTATCTTTATCTTTTTTTTCCCATTTATTATTACAGTATTAATGGTGCCCTTTTTTCACTAAAAAATGTAGGAACTACCACTAACCGTGTTGGACCAGATAGACAAAGCAATAAAGTACATTAAATCATTGGAGATAAACTTGAAGAAGGATGAGGAGAAGAAGGAGAGACTTTTGAGAAAGTCGAAATTGTCGTCGTCGTCGTCGTCATACACAGCATTGTCGATGAGCCCGAATAGGAATGTACCTGAACTGAAAATCAAAGAAATGGGTTCTGCTGTGGAGGTGGTTTTAACGACTGGGTTGGAGGATCGGTCTATATTTTATGAGATTATTCGTATCTTTGATGAGGAGAGAGTCGAGATCATCAATATTAGTTATTCCATTCTAGAAAATACCATCATATATTCACTCCACACTGAGGTATATGTTCAAAAAAATTTCTAGCATACTACGGTAGTATAACTTCATTTATTGAATGCCCATATATAAAAAACATTTAAGAATTGTGTGAATAACGTGCTTAATGAAAGGAGTAAGGTACTAGATTTTTTTTTTCCAGGCATATTCCTAATCTATTAAACCTGTTTGATAAGCATGAAAAAACCTTCATTATTATAAACAAATTAAGTATTTAAAAATTATGTGACATGTGACAATCTAGTGGAAGGAGTATGTGTGCCTATGTAACATTAGAAATTTTCAATTGTTTTGAAAACTCTGCTTCTTTTCCATGATTTTCTAACTATATAGTTTTTTCTTGTTTTATATTGTTTCAAAACATTTTTTTTTTCAAGACTTTTTTAGTTTTCAAAGTTAGAATTTTAAAAACACTCATAAAAAGGTATATGATAAAACAAAAGAGTTCAATAAGTGTAAGTATTCTTTGTAAATTACTTAATTTTTTTTTTAAACTAATTGAATATCAAATACATATCTTAGGTTTCGTTTGATAATGATTTTGATTTTAGTTTTCTTGTTTTTAAAATTAATGGTTGTTTTCTTTCATAAACAATTAAATTTTTCGTTGAATTCTAAAAATAAGATAAAGTACTTGAAAACTTCTTTTTTTTTTTTTAGCTTTCAAATTTTTGCTTATTTTTTAGAATATTAGTAAAAATTGAATAATAATGAAATAAATAAACTCATAGTTATGAAGTAGTGTTTACAAATTTAAATTTTTAAAAGATATAAAACAAATATCATGAAATAAAAATGAACTAAAATGATTGTTTTTTTTTTTTTATGGTTATTATGGGAGTAGATTGAAGACGTGGTGTATGAATTTGGAGGAACAAAACTGATAGAGAGACTAAAAAAATTGGTTCACGAACCCAACAATGATCCAGAAATACAGGCGGTGGCAGTTTCCAGCAGTCACGGCGGAACCAATTTTCCGGCGGACGTTCCGACGATGAGTTCCGATTACAATTTTTGGAGCCACTAGATATTTGAAGAAAAAATTTAATTATTATATGCATGTTGTCCTACGCTGAGCAACATGTTACCACTCATTATTGAAGGATATTCAATACATAGCCACTGTGTTTCTTTGTCTAATTAAACTTCAAAACCATGCATATCGTTCTTCTATAAATTTTACTTTTCTATTTCAATTACATGATAAAGATATAAATATATATATTTTTTCTTGAAAGAAATGAAAAAAATATTTCCACTTATCAAATTATAGTTCGACAAATGATTGTGTTCTAAGTTTATTTGGTTTATTTAATAACATAGAAATATTTAGGTCTTTTTTTAAATAGAAAGGATAGTTCACTACATGTGACAAATTGTGTTGGACACAAAAAGTAAACCAAAAAAGTTGGTGCAATTTGTATTCAATTATTTTCTTAGTAACAAAATATCAATTTGATTATTTGTCTACTAGTCTAAACTATATGTTGATGAATTTCCTTTTTCTTTTTGGGATTGGGAAGTCAAATTGTTTATATTATATTTGTTTAAAATATGGTTTAAAATTATAAATGGTTAGGAATGTGAGCAAACTAACAAAGTCCTACATTATGGAAGAGATAAACATATTATATAAGTGAGAATAATTATCTTAGTTGATATGAATTCATTTGTGCGATTCCAAACACAAAGTATCATGAAAGATAATTATGTCCAAAATGAAAAATACCATACCATGGAGATAGGTGCAAACTTTTTTTATATATAAAAAAGAACGGCTACCTAATAGTTTATTGAGAACTCAATGTCCAAAATTTATTAGACATAACTAAAAATTAAATTTAGAAAGAAGGTCAAACTATTTATAAATAGTAAAAAATCACTAATAAACACTGATAGATTTCTATAAATTTAAAAAATGATTAAATTCTACTATTTTGTGTAAATAGTTTTCCTTTTCTATTTTTGAAAATCTCCTTTAAAAATTCAATTTTATGACTATTCCTGGTTTTGCTTCATATATATATATATATATGTATGTATATATATAAATTGAAAATTAGGAAAAGAGATTTTTATATTTTTGAAGCATCATTACCTGGAGTTTTTTTTTTTTTTTTTTTTTTTTTTTTTTTTTAATATTGTGATTAGAAAAATAATTTAGGAAAATATAGTGGTTTTGAAACTATTTAGAAATCTATGGTTGTTTTGGAGTTTTCGAGACGGGGATTTTGTTTAAAATATTTTATCGAGGGTCCTGTCGAAAATAAAGAAGAGATCGAGGGTTTGACCCTCGACCTAAAGGAAATTAAGAAAAGGACGAGGGTTCAACTCTTGACCTGTCGAAAACTAAAGAAGATTTGTAAAGGAAGAGGAGAAATTTTGAAAGAGGTCGAGGGTTGAACCTTTGACCTCTGGAAAATTATAGAACAAACCCTCGACCTAAATGAAATTAAAGAATCGTTTAGTAATTATACACGATCGCACACAATCGTTTAGTAAAATTACTATACAATTGTTCAGTAATTCTTTATTAACATAACAATAGGTGCAAACTATTTATATAAATATAAAAAATCACTAATTGACATCGATAGACTTCTATAAATTTAAAAAATGATTAAATTCTACTATTTTGTGTAAATAGTTTTTCTTTTCTATTTTTGAAAATCCCCAATAAAAATTTAATTTTATGACTATTCGTTGTTTTGCTTCAATATATATATATATATATATATATATAAATTGAAAATTAGGAAAAGAGATTTTTATATTTTTGAAGCATCTTCACCTAACATAAAATTCAGTCTTGTCTTTTAACGCACAAAATTCAAAATATTTGAAAATATTGTGTCACCATCGTTGCACCTTATAAACAAGGATAATCTTCATACCTTAGATTTTAAGTTTATATATCTGTGTGTGTACATATGTATATAAACCAACTAAATCATATTTTTAAATTCTAAATGACATTGTAAAAAATAATAATTCACTTGATTTGACTCTAAATATTGTGGGAGAAATTATAAGACTTATTTTGATCATTTAACATATGGATAGGTGATTCAATTTTGAAGACATTGGTATTCTAGTAATCAGTCTACATCTAATCTAAGTCGAATCTAATTATTTAGTTAAGCTATGGCAGTTGAGCTAGCTCTTGTTAACAATTAATCTTGAAGTTTGAAAATCATTAGATGACCAACATTAATTAGTTGTCATAAAAGTCCCTATGTTCTACCCCGATACTCATTAGAATACTCTAACCAAGTTTATACTTGGGCTTGATTAAGAGAAACATGTGTTTAATTTAAGATAATTCGAGATATCAATAGTAACAAGATAATCATTTTCAAAATCGAACAACAAGTTTTTAGCATTGTTGTCCGGAACTTCTCTAACTAATTCAATTTCAGTTCTTTTTTATTTTTTCATTCTCAGTTAAAGGTGTATTGCAAGTTTAGCCGAGCTTGCAAAAGTTATATGAGCAACGGGAGCACATTGGAACTAACATACAACCTAGCGATTGAAGAACCTTCTGGCAAAGAACAAGATCTAATAGAGCGTTGAAGGCAAAAGTAACGCAACATGGTAGGTCAACACAACAACAACAAACACCTGCCACAAAATTTAGTCAATATAAGGCTTGCGACCAACCCGTTAGGAAATGCTGTCAATGTAATTAACAACCTCATCCTAGTGGTTAATGATAGAAATATGCACATTAGGGAATATGTGTCGCCTAATCTCTATGATTTTTCACCGGACATCATACACCCTATGTTTGAAGGGCAAAGATTTGAAATGAAATTTGTAATGCTCCAAATGATTCAAGGTGCTAGATAGTTTGGAGATTCACCAGAAGAAGACTCACACTCACTTGAAAACCTTGTGGAGATATGCAATACATTCGTAATTCCTGGAATCACACCAGAAGTGATCCAAATGTCACTTTTTCCTTCTCATTAAGGGATGAAGCCAGACAATAGGCATATTCGCTCAAACCTGGTGAGATAACTACTCGGAATAAAGTAGTTGAAAATTTTATGCAAGGATATAGACAATTTTGAACATGGAGAATCAGAGTCAATCGTCGTCTTTCACCAAAGTAGCTAAATCCCCACTTATATTTTTTTTATTATTTTTCTTATAACAGCCCGCCTTGTTATTGGAGTCAACAAGTTTTGTTCAGAATATTGACACTCTCTTAATTATTTTGAACAAAATAAGAATAATGTGTGAGCAAATGAATGGAAAGATATTTTTAAAATGACAATGACATCTAAAATAGCACGTGTAGTTTTTGGAAAGATATTTTCAATATGACAACGACATATAAAATAACGTGTAGTTTTATGAAAATATTAAATAAACCCGGCTGTGTCTCTAACTAATATTTGTGCCGTTTTTATTATTTTGTCAAACATGCGTGGACCTTTGCATGGGAACATGTAGGCCGTCACAAACATGGCCTCTACTTTAAGGAACAAAGCTAGTTCTAAAACTAAAAAGGAAAGGGTAAATTTGTAATTTAACCACAAAACATAATTGAAAGTGAGCTCTAGGATCATTGAGTAAATGTGTATTCAAAATATGTCATATGTTTTCAACAATTAGACATTTAAAACAAAATAAAAATGTTGGTAGCTCATTACATACTACATAAATTATCATCTCAAATGTCTAGAGTTCGATCTCACACCCTACAATCCTATTAAATAAAAAGATATATATTTTGTGTAACTTCTCACTTATATATATTCATTAAAATTAGTCCATGTCTTATAAGTTGTTGGGTTACTAAACCTTAAGAATTTATGATATATCATACGTTATTCTTAAGATTTTAATTTTATGTCTAAAAGGTCACTTAAACTTTCAATTTTAAATCTATTACATCTGTATGACATATTCATCAATTTTAAAAATTAATTGATATATTAAGGGTCTGTTGGGGCCCAATAGTGGAGTAGGATGGAGTGAGCTATAATGCCCACTCCATGTTTGGAGCTCCAATATTATCCTTAGATTATAACCCTAGGGAACATTGTTCTCAACCCCACGATCAACGTCATTTCACTATTTGCAACATCTCCTATTTTCTCCCTCATCATTTCTGTCTCATTTCTTGTCCGATCAAACATTATGCTCAAATCTGGTTTCGTTCTTCCATCTCTCTTTACTTCTTTGGCTTCAAATTTTGTTTCGGTGTCGTCTTCAGATTTGGTTTCATGTTTCTTCATCTCCATCAGTTCCATCACCCTTGAAACCAGATCTGGATCCTTAGATCTATAGATCTAGCCCTTCACAGATCCATAGATCTACGTTTATGATGGTTCTCTTCTTACATATTTTTCTCTAGACCCTTCACATATATATTGATTGTGTCTCTTCCCCTTGCTGCTCTAAACAATCTCTCTCTCACCGCTCCAAACTTTGATTCCCTTTTCTGCTTTATTCGATCTTTTCACTCCATCGAAATAGGCCCTAATTTGTTTGGTTGAGGGACGATTGTGCTTGGTACGGGTGGAGGTTATTATTTGGAGAGTGGTAGGGTGTGAAGGATGAGATCTGAAGCTTGATGGGGGGGGGGGGGGGGGATCGAAGGTAATCTTCTTTTCCCCTTCCCAGTCGATGATGAGGTCCCCTTTTTTTTTTTCCAATTTTAGCTCAAAATTTTATAAATCATGCTCTATTTTTTTCCATTGTTGTCCATTATCTCATTTCATGCTCATTGGTTTACTCTGAATTATTTTGCTTCAAAAATTTGCTCTGAGTTTCGTTTAATGTTCATTATTTTGCTATTACCGTCTTTATTTGTTAATTATTTTTCCATTTTCTAAATTATAAAAAAAAGGAGAAACATGTGTTTGAGCTACTAGGTATTCTTGGGTTGATTCTTTAGGATATTTGATGGGTTTTGGTGATTTTGATTAGGTTTTTTGATGAATTTGATGAAATTTGGTCATTTTGATTAGGTTATTTTCACCGTGTTGTCTATATGTTATGTTCTTCATTACACTGATGAAGAAGAATGGATTTTGATTAGGTTATTTTCACTGTGTTATCTATAGTGTTATGTTCATTCTTGGTGTAATTATTTGACCATTTTCTAAATTAAGGTCCATTGTTTGTCCATTTTGGTCACTGTTTGTCAATTGTTTGTCACTTTTGGCCTCTGTTTATCCATTGGTTGACCATTTTCATAAATTTTGATAACTGTTTGTCCATTGTTTGTTCATTTTAGTCTCTGTTTGTCCATTGCTTGTCCATTTTGTAACTTTTAGCCTCCGTTTGACCACTGTTTATTGTATATTGATTGACAGTGGTTGTTAGGTACTGTTTACTGTATTTATCATTAGCATATCCCTTGTTTTTAGGATGATTTATTATATATTGATTGATAGTGGTTGTTAGGTACTGTTTATTGTATTCATCATTGTCATATCCCCTTTTTTCGGATGGTTCATTGTATACTTATTGACAGTGGTTGTTAGTTATTGTTTATTAGGTAGGTTTTTGTCAAAATCATTGACTTTTATTTATATGTGCATCTCACATAAAAAATTTCATGGGCCAATGGTTCATACAAGTATATATATGTGTCTCACTTCACTTCAACTTAGGCCAAAGCCATTCTATCTACTTGCTTAATGCAATTGGTATCTAATTTCTCTTGTCTCCAACATTTTCTTATTCTGAGTTTCTATGAACTTTGCATGTTTTTAATTTCTATTATCTCTATTGTTCGTCTCTAATTTTTAATTCTTCTTCCTTGAATGAAATAATTTACTGTTTGTCTATGATTTAAAACCAATTGTTGGTCGTTCCATCTATATTTTCGATTTCTCATTTATCATTATTCATGATATTATCTGAAGTTCAAGTTTCAAAGAATGAATTTCATAATTCTATGGTTGGACCCTATTCCATTTTTTTTTTTTTTTTTGTGCAGTTTATAATTATGTTCTCACTTGCCTTCAAGTATAAGGACAAACACATTCCATCTACTTCATAAATGCAAATTATATCTTCTCCTTATTTTTCCAACATTTTTTTATCACAGGTGTTGAAAAGTGCCTCCCTGTTATAATTTCTTAAGTATATTACTAATGTTCTTTATTTTAACTTGTTTTAGGGTTTGTCTTATTACGAATTAGTCGGATCAAATACTGTTTACCAACTTTTAGAGTGGTGTGGAAGAGGTAATGCACCAATAACTCCACAAGAATTCTTTAATATGAAGCCTTCTTCTGCACGGATTATCATCGAGAGAACGTTCGAGTTGTTGAAGGGTAGATGGTGTTAGAGCCAGAGAACGCGCAGCGAAAGTGAAACGGATCAATAAGCATTCTAATTCATTAATTTTGTCTTTAAATTAAGCATGCTCATAAACTAATAAAAGGGTTTCATGACATACCTTTATAGTACCACTTGAATCTCGATTCCAACTACAAATCTCCTCCAAATCTTCTTGTGAACCACCTCAAGGCCTTACCTACTATTCTCTTAGTGCCTTAGATTGAGTTGTGGGACTCAAAATAAGCTTGAATAAAGGAAATTGGAGAAGAAGACACTGTTGCACCAAGGAAGAAGACCTTCTTCAACCTTCAAGTTTTTTAGCAAAAGCTTATCAAATGCATTAGCTACATGCTCGATTCTCAGCCCAATCTTCTATATTTATTGCAAGACCATCATGCAAAGGAGATAGTTGCATGAAGAGCAGCTTATGCTTGGAAGATTAAATCAAGAATAGAGTGGAGAATGAGTGAGCATTTTTGTTTGAAAGTGAAGAATGAGTGAGCATCTCCATTTTCAAACTTTTTCCAGTTTTAATTTTTCAAATTGATTTCCAAAATCAATTTATGTTTTCAAAATTGAAAACTTTATTTATTTTACAAAATTAATTCATTAATTAATTTTCTAATAAAATTAATAATAAATAATTAATGAAACAATTTAATTAATTATGATTAATTTAATATCAAATATTAAATTAATTTAACATAAATTCCTCCATCATGAATCCCTATTCATGAATTTAATAGTTAAATCATATTTCAATATTTATTGATTCTCCAATTTCGTTTAATTCCAAAATTAAATGCCTAATTATATCACATATAATTACTAATTCCCTTAATTCTAATTTGAACGTTTCAAATTAATTTATCACACTACTCTAAGGCTAATCCATTTATGAGCTAGTAAGGGGACCTCATGGACCTACAGGTCATGGTCTCCAACGATCTGAGATTAATTGACTAAACTCTTTACACTGAATTAATCATAATTAGTAAGTTAACCCTTCACAGGTTGTTCGTAATAACGGCTGAGTGAAATGGCTGTTTTACCCCTGAGATTACATATTATTCCTTAAGTCCCACTAATCCTCTAATGAACAATTGTTTGTGATCCGATCATCAAACCGAGTCCCTTTTGGGCCATGAGAGGGTGGGGTCCCTTGTTCAAGACCCAAAGTTAGCACTTAAGGGAACAACCTTTCTACTATCCCTGAAAGCGAGTAGGAGTGAATTCCATCTTGCACCCTACGTCCCTAGCTATCTACCCGTTCTTACCCCTGAAATGGAGGTTTATTAAGCCGACGTTGTTGAGCCAACCCTCACCTATGATAATCTAAGGATAATCTCGAATAAACAGGAGTTCATAGTTAGCTTAGGATTATGGTCAAGTTACCTAGGTCATTGCTTTGAAATAATCAGTCTTAAACAATAAACAATGTTATAAATTTCGTGACTAATTTCGTGGTTCGATCTTGTACAAACCCATTGTACAAGACGCCCCCACTCCTCATGTTATAAAATGTACGAATTAGGATCACATCGTTTGTAGCACTTTACAACTCCTTGTAACAACTACAGAGTGGGCCGCATCCAATAGCCTTACCAGAATAAGGCACCCAACCACCCAATCTTATTCATATACTATAGATCATTTTGACTATATACTCGAACCAAATCCACTTTTATGTCTCCACATAAAGTTCAATTACTCATGTAACAGTCATGGATCTTGTCTAAAACGAAATAAGTAATTCATATATTCAATAACAACTTATTGAATTTTCAGAATAAGTTGTATTATTTACAAACCATGAGTTTTAGGACATAAAACCCAACAGATGGGAAATCTTGCAAGGAAAATCATACTACCCAGTGCAAAACCATCATAATGTGTTATCTTCTATACAATCTTATCAATGGAGAGATGACTAACAGTGAAATGACTTAAAGTTTTCTACAATTTGGGGGGGGGGAGAGAAGGGGTGGATGGGATCAATTATATTGAGAGTTCAAATTAATGGACCCAATGGAGGATAAATTGGCACAACAGATGTTTATTGATTAGGAGTTTTGTACCGTATAGTGCCTTTATGCTTCTTTAATCAATTAGAACGCTTATTTTCTTTGTTGTGTGTTATGAAATGACTTCATTCGGAACTCTCTCATTATGTTTACTATATTTTTTACTTCACTTTACCCATTAATTATGTTTCATATTTTTGTTTATTGTTTAATTGTATTAAAATTTATGCGAGAGTGGGCGTCCTATATGAAGGAGTTTGTATAAGACCGGACCACGAAGTGTTATAGTCTCGTTATATAATACCGTTCATGACAGAGACTTCACATCACTAGGATGACCATAGGTAAAATGACCTTTATCCTGAGTGAGTTAGGACTCCTGCCTTTGAGGGCGATCATTTGATTTGCATTGGTGCGAGACTAGATTACCGACTCAAACCTACCACTTTAAGGATTCATCTGATTTGGGAGTTGAGAACTCAGCTACACAAGATGGAATTCCCTTCTTCCCCGAAGCAGAGTAAGTAGATAAATTTCTTCCTTAAGGGTTGATTTCAGGTCTTGAACGATGTGGCGCCATACACCTTCTCATGGACCGAGAGGTGTCCACACATAGTAGGACTATGTTGTATTATTCATTAGAGGGATCAATGGTACTTAATGTGATAGATGTAACTACAAGGGAAAAACGGTAAATTAGCCCAGTTGTACTTACAAGTATTTGTGAAGGGTTATCGTACTGTTATTGGTTATATCTGATGGACATAAAAATATATCTGTGGTGAGAACTGTGTAGTTGTTAGTCTTTAGTGGAATGCCTGGCAGTTAACGGATTGTAAATCTCGTGGCTAAAGAGTTTAGTCAGCTATTCACGTACCGTTGAAGCTTCAAGCCACAGGACCATAAAGTCCCCTTAGTAGTTTAATGGATTCAAGTTGAGAATCAGTTTTTTGGGTCAGTTTGAAGTGTTCAATTTGACAAGAGGGAGTTTGATTATATATGATATAATTAAACGGGTCAACTATATATGATATAGTTAATATGATGTATGAGATACATTAATTGGAGGAAAAAAATATAAATATGATTTATATCTAGTGGAGGAGAAAGGACAATGGTTTACATGTTGCATATGATGTGATATTAAAACTATAAGTTATAAATATAATATGATTATATTTATTTTTAACTAGACAATTATGAGATAATTATTGGTTGTTTTTCTTCATAACCATACGAGATAGTGGAAGGTTGCATTCAGTTTTCATAACTCAAGTTTTACTAAATGATCGTGTAGACGCGCACCTTTCCTAAACGATCGTCTAGCTTTTACTAAGCGATCACGCATGAGAGAAATTTTACTAAACAATCGTCTAAACGATTAGCCCCGCTTTACTAAACGATTTTGCAACTTTTTGTTAAACGATCAAGCACCTGTCTATATGATAGACACATAATTTCTCTCACTTGCTTGGTCGTTATAAACGATCGTAGTTTTCTCCTCCCCTCTACTAAATCCAACTGATCCCACACCTCCTAGATTCTCACTCTGAGAATATCAAGGTTACTGAGTGGAGGTGTCCTCCTTGCTACTTCTTCGTATAGAAGATCATTCGATGGTGAGCGACAGCGAGATTTGGTGGACGATAAACTTGACGATCACAGCGACTGTGTGAGTTGTCGACTCTTATGAGAGTGAGAGTTACACAAAAGAAGAGTTCTTCAGGACGTATGTCTCTCGTTCCTTTGTTATATACTTTTCAAAGCATGTTGTAATTTATTCTTAGATGCATAACTTGTTGTATGTTTGTGAATGCAGTATTTCTATCACAATGAATTTGGAATGATCTTGCTTCTGCTCATCGGTACTCTTTGGTAAGACTTCCTTCAATTGGTATCAGAGACAAGCTCTGATATTCCAAATCCATTGTTGTATAGAATAGCATTTACGCTCTCGGTGAGTAAAGCATATCTGCACTCTGTTTAATATTTAAATAGTTTTGTGGATGTGGATTAATGGAGTTTTTGGGGATGATGCCTTTGGTTATTTAATTCTTTTACATTCAAAGTTAATTATAAGGGCCTCTGTGTTTTTTTGGCATATTAACTTGTTATCGAGTTTGTAAATCCAAAGGTTTTTAAGTCTCTATTGAGTTGCTCGTGATGAGGCGTCAAGGAAAGGAGTTGTTGTACTCTGAGGATGAAGATGACCAAGTGTTGGTCGGATCGTGTAAACGATGGGGTAAGCGATCTTTTAGTATGGGATACTCGGCTGCATGTTGACGCACGCACACTAGACGATTGTGTAGCTCAACAAGCTTCATCGCTTAGTACCTGACTACACGATCGCGGAGTAAATTATTACTTTAGTGCTTATTATATCATTGTCTAGAAGATTGTGCTTCACAGCAACTTCGTCGTCCAAACAATCGTTTAGACTTATGTTTAATGTTTGATGCGCTAAATGATCGAGTGCCTCATGCTTCATCGCATATTAAATGATACTTGATCGTAGCTAAACGATCGTAGATACCCGACCAGTTTGCTAAACGATCAGGGAGGCTTCGCCCAGGACGGTTCAAGACCCTGTTCGCTTGTGAACCGTTTTGCTCGATGGAAAAATACAATAGAGAGAATTTTAGTTCCGATTTTGAGGCTTTTCATCCCAGTCCATTAATCTTTGGCGAATGTACTTCAATGTATGTTTGATTATATGTCATATGGTATGTCATATAGTTGAAATCCCACCTTAGGTTATGTATTGGTCATGCATCATTTCTATATTATGAGAGTTATGATTTAGAATTTGCATAATTTCAATTACATAAGAGCATGCTCATGCATCATATAATATAAGAGTTATGTTTATGCATCTTTATATTATAAGTGTTATAGTATAAGGGTGTATGGAAGCATGTTTACTTGGTTCATTACAAGTATATAAGAGTTATATATAGTAATGCATGGACATTGCATGAAGCATGACACATAGGTTAAATTTATAAGTGTTATAAATACCTAGTTCTGCATGGTAATGTGTATGGGCTTTGGTTGTTTCTTTTATAAGGGTTATAAGGAAATTAGAACTAAAATCTATAAGAAAGACATGCACGCAAACTTAACTTTGAATTATGGTTTTAAAAGTGTTTTAAAACTTGGTGGAGATAGACCTAAGATCACACTTTTAATGAGATTAGAAACCTAAGGTTTAATCTTTTAATCAATTTAATAGGATTAAATTGACTAATAAAAAATTAAAAGTGTAGCAAATCTATCTATAAGGGGCCTTTTTTCTAAGGTGGGTTCTGTCTAGGCTGGGGTATTTAAGCTAACGAAAATGGAATACCCCTACCTGGGAACCTACTTGGAAAGGTGAATTAGATAGATTTGATGCATGCATGCAAATTTGAGGATAGTCCATTAAAGAGTTTAATGTGACTTCTTGAACTTTTTAATTTCAAAGAAAAAAGTTATTTTTGAGAAAATTAACTTGACTTAGATAAAATCAGTAGCTGGATGATCTAAGTTAATGAACCCCTAGGTAGAACATTCAGTTGGAGGTACTTGGGGTATATGATACTTCATTTAAACCTCTTTGCGTTTCTCCCTTTATATTCACACTGTTAAATCTATCATCGACCTCCTGGCACCCTGGGATTGTCCACCTAAAGAATGGTGTTTGGGTAGGTCAATATCAAGATAGATGGAGAGAATGTTCATTGTAAGTGGGAGCGAGACATACGACAACATATCCCACGGTTTCTCTTGTTAAGTTGGATAATGTTTCTGTGCATCGCCTCAAGGCACCTGGGAGTGTCCCCCTATAGGATGACAATTTTGCATGTTTCTTTATTTTATTTCCTGTATAGGATAAGGTCGCTTTAGTCTCTTGTCTTAATCTGTTTTTTTCCTACGGTGGGTGCATTAGGGCGGGACTCTAGGGCTGAAAATGAGGGGTTATACTTACTTTGAATTGTTAAGGATTAACAGTTTTCTACCTAACAAATGGTGACTGTTAGGGTCAGTTACAAGAATTGTTTCTACCATCAGAACCGTAGGGAAGGTCTTTCAAAGCGGATACTTTTGGCCCACACTCTTTCAAGACGCAAGGGAGTTTGTTCGAAAATGTGACCCCTGCCAATGCCCCGAGAATATTTCTTCAAGGGACGCAATGCCTTTGAAAAATATTCTCGAAGTTGAGTTGTTTGATATTTGGGGCATAGATTTTATGGGACCTTTTCCCCTGTCCTGTGGCCAACTGTACATCCTGCTTGCAGTAGATTATGTATCTAAGTGGGTAGAAGCAATGGCCTGTGCTAGGAATGATGCATCCACTGTATCTAAGTTTCTTACCAGGAATATCTTTACACGCTATAGAACGCCGAGAGCCCTGATAAGCGACAAAAGTACGCACTTTATTAATCGCATCATTTCCAAATTACTTGCAAAATATAATGTTAAGCATAAGATTGCCACTTCCTACACCCCATAAACAAACGGTCAAGCAGAAGAATCAAATCGAGAAATCAAGTCCATCTTGGAGAAAGTCGTCAATGCAACGCAGAAGGATTGGGCACAGAGGATGGATGAGGCGCTCTGGGCCTATGGGGCTGCTTACAAAACTCCTATAGGTATGTCTCCATACTCTCTTGTATTTAGAAAAGCCTGTCATTTACTTGTAGAGTTGAAGCACAAGGTGTTTTGGGCAGTTAAGAAGTTGAACATGAACTTGGATTCCACGGGCGTTCAACGCAAACTTCAGCTCAACGAGCTCGAGGAGTAGTGATTGAAGGCATACGAAAACAACAAGCTGTACAAGGAAAAGACAAAGTGTTGACATGATCAACGCATTAGTAAGAAAGAACTTGTTATTGGCAAAAAAGTTTTATTGTTCAATTCACGTCTGCGTTTGTTTCTAGGCAAGCTAAAATCCGGGTGGTCAGGACCTTTTATCATCAAAGCAATCTTCCCATATGGAACTGTGGAAATAGCATGAGAAGATGGCACCAACGCATTCAAGATAAATGGCCAAAGAGTAAAGCCTTACTTTGAAGATGGACTAGAATACCAAAAGTCATCTATCACACTACACGAAGCCAGTTGAGGCCCGCGTCGAAGTGTTTCTGCGTTTGCAACGCCATATATTCCAGGGACGCTTCGCCCACCCTTGTTTTTTTTATTTTTTTTGCAATTTGTATTTTTTGATGTGTTTGAATTTGTTGATTTAGTTGTTTAGATGTTTTTAGATTGATTATCTTTGTTTTTGCTTTTACAAAAGTTGGAAACTTTTTTGTTTTTCTTTAAAAAGTTATGTATGATCGAATTTAGAACAATGGATGCGTTAGACGCAAGTCTAACACAAGGCCCTGTTGAAGGGATGCATCTCGAGTACATAAAAACACTCGAGTATTTAGATAACCGAGACGACCCTTCAACTTCACATTTATTACAGACGTCAGGCGCCGCCTGATGTCAGCCACTACCATTTCCCTTCCTATAAAAAGGGCTAACAATTCAAGTTCTTCTTCTTTTTCTTCATCATTTCGCTCTCGAACCCTCTGAAACAAAAAGAAAAAAAAAGGAAAATCGAACCCCTCCGTCTCCCTTGCTTCCATCACTCGAGCTTCTCCGACCACCATGTCGTCTGCTTCAGATAGCCAAAATCAGAGCATTAGCTTTAGGAACGGCTCTCCTATAAGCTCTTACTCCTCTGCCTCTGTATCGATTTCACCCCCCCTCAAGCCCTAGGAAACCCACTAACGCCCTCACCCAAACCAAACCCACACACGGTGGAACTGCCTCTTCCCAGCGGCCGTCCGCTTCGAAACCTTCTTCAGCCTCCACGAAACTCCCATCCAAAGCCTCCAAAACTACCATTACCCCTCCGACCAAAATCCCTCAACCTAAACCTAAAACCCCTAAACCAAAACCCAAAACTTCCTCTAAGCCTAGGGCCAAGACACCTGTAGAACCAAGGATGCGTCAGTCATCTACGACCGCATCTAAACCCTACACCAAGCCTACCCTACCATCAATTATCCCTAACATCACTATGGTGGGTGCAACTCATAATCCACTCCTAGCCTATGCCTACAATGCACCGTCACCAGTAGTGCGTCCACTACCTCCACTTTCTATCGAACCCTTGGCCACCATCTATCCCGTGGAATCGGATGCGTCGGGCCAACCACCTCATTCGCCCATCCTCATATCTTCCCCTGGGATGCCTCACACCCCAATGGGCACCCCTCCATTCACTCCACCTATACCATTCTCTGATAGTCCTACGTTAGAGTGCAATCTTGAAGAGTTGGTAGAGCTGGCTCGACTCAATGAGCAAGAGGTCTTTAGTGCTATCTTGGCATCCCTCAAACAAAGCCAAGAGGAAGAACAGGTGATGCGTTCAGACCCACCAAATGCATCACTTGAGTTAGACGAAGCGGAGCGGTATGTGATGATGCTTGAAGAGGAACTAGAGGAAGAAGAAGAAAGGGAAGAAGAAAATAGAGAAGGGAGAATTGGCCCTGACGCGTCTCAACCACGCTCATCCGATGTGAATGAAGGGCCTTTAAAACAAAAAAGAGTAATGAGAAAAAGAAGATTGATATTAGAGTAAGAAGAAGATGAGTAGTTTGCATCCAGACCAGAGGGTGCAACGCATAAAAATAGCTCAAGGCACGACGCATTAGAGCAAGAATTGGAAAATTACCAGCTCGCAAGGCAAGGGCGAAGAAAGATTGATCTCCAAAGGGAATTGGAGAATGAACTAAGAGAACTGGCAAAGGAAGCAAAAAAGTATGCAGCGGGAAAACGCAAGGTAACCCACGCGTTACCTAAGAAGGCTTCGAGAAGAAAGCGTCAGTTTAATGACATACTCGTAGAGAAGGGCTTCTTCCTCGAATGCCACCCACTGCTGATTTACATAATTGAAACAATAAATGCATTGGATGGAATCAATTCTACGTTGAGCACACCTGTATTTGGCTCAACCTCATCCGCATGATCAAAATAGTGAGTTCGATATGAAGAAAAACACAGCTTTTGTTGATGAAGTGTTAGTGCATTTCTCAGCTGACAAAATAAACGAAGTGTTCAACATTGACAGTAAACCAGGCGCTGAAGGAAATCGCATCTTGGAGCAGCCTACGTCAAGTTAATTAGAAGATGCGTTAAGGACAGTAGCCAAGCCTGGAAGAAATGGCAATCATTGAGAAATGGGGCAAAAATGTTGGCTTCCAGGAATTTAACTCCAGACGCGAATCTGTGGTATTACTTGATCAAAAGGAGCATCATGCCTACAATGCATGATGAGACATTATCAAAGCAATGCAACTTGGCTACTTATTGCGTTATGTAGTGGATCCCTCTGGACATTGGAAGAATTATAAGGGATCAGATCAAAGCCATCAAGACTAAGCCACGAGGGCAACTATACTTTCCATGGCTGATATGTGCATTATGCGAATGTGGAGGCATCCCTCTGGGGGATGATCATGAAGATGTCAATGGCTTGATAGACATAAAGTTAGTAAGGCGCCTACTTCGTGGTTCACCACATCAACCTGCCTTTCCTGTCAAGGAAGTGGCACCCAAGCCTCGATCATCAAAACGCGCCCCTAAAAGAAGACGCGTCCTGATTGTTAAACATAGCAATGAAGCTTCAGAGCATGAAGAACATGAAGCTGAGCCTGAATTCCCGGCTAAAGAAGGGCAACCAACCCTTGATTTTACTTCCCATGACTCACCATTGGCCTCGCCATAAGGGAGTCCTGATCAAACGCACCAAGAACCAACTCTTATGGATCAAAACATCCCTTATTCTCTTCTTTCACACCAACCAAGTAAATTCCCAACTTCGTGCCTCCTCCAATAATTTTTGAGCCAACTGGGCTAGGGTCAAGCAACGCAGCAAATTTTGAAGACCCAATTGGAAGAAATAAACCAACACCTTAATGCAATGCAGACTTGGAAGAGTTGAAAACGTTTATCAGTGATCAACTCAGACCATTGGCCGCGTCTATCAAAGGTCTCCAGCAGCAGAATCAGGTACTAAGAGTTATTTAAGGCAACAACCAAGACGGATGCAAGATCAATTTGTTTATACAACACAATATATCAATCAGGTCTTAGTTGGAATGTTTGCTCTACCTCCACTACCTGCTCATCTTAGAAATCCCTTACGCTTCATGGATGAAAACCCTGTGGAAAAACGCCGAGACGACGCGCTAGCACAATAGAGTTTTGGGGTGTTGGGTTTTTTTTTCTGTGTATTTTGATTTAATTGTTCTTTTGCATCTACCTGACTTGTTTGTTTAATTCATGTAAAATTATGAAAATGAATGAGAAATTTCTTATCATTTTGCTCCTTGCGTTTGACCTTGGCATGCTTGATTTTTGTTCTTTGGATATTTTCTAAGTCTTGTGCTTGGCCTAACCTCAATGATATCAACTATATGAAATCTATAAGCATAGAGTAGGCGCTAGGAAAATCAACAAGACTTGAACTTCTCTAAAAAAATTAAGTTTACCTTCTAATGTATGCAAGCTTTAAGTCTTAAACTCCTTTCAGATTCTCAAAACCTTTTGAAATTTTGTTTCTCTTTTAGCAATGAGGATTTAGCTCGTCTCCAAATTTTAGACGAGTATAGCTCATCTTCAAATTTGGGAATGAGGGAAATCCGAGTTAAGACGCATCAAACGAATACATCATAAAGAAAAGGGAACACAATAAGAAGAATGTTAAACACAACTCCTCTGTCATTAGTTGGAACATGCACTTAGCCGTAGTTGGATGCTCGCATGACACTTGTGGGGGACAAGCCAAGACGAAGTTAAGTCTCCTAGACCAATGCGTCCCATATAACTCCTCTATCTAGTCTGAAAAAGATTATATCTTGAAACGCACGGATATTAGATATGAGTTTAGTTGTGAAGGGTTCTCACCCGTAGTTGGATGCTCGCATGACACCCGTGGGGGCAAGCCAAAACGAAAGTGGAATACCTAGAACAACGCATGGGTAAGTAAGTTCATAATCTTTTTCTTTTTATCCAGCATTTGTTTTACAAAGAACATCTAACGCATTGTTGGTTTAGAAAAAAATGGGAATGTTTTGAGAAATGAAAGGAGTTGTGATAAAAGGCCTGCTGCACCTGAAATTAAACATTAATCCTTTTAAGAAAAGAGTCAATCTGAGTTATATTTTCCAAACTCTTATCTCAAGTTTATGACTGAATATGATGAGAGGCGAACTCTGCACACTTAAGACAATTATTTTGGAATACTTGAGGACAAGCATTGTTCAAATTTGGGGGTGGTGATAACTTGTAGAAATACAAGTTATTTTTGCTCTTAAGTTAGAACAACTAAGGTTTTTAATGATAAACTCTCCTCATTTTTAGTAGAAACGCATGGCTTATTCAAACATCAGCAAACTCATGCAAAAGAAGTTTTATTACTAAATATCGCGGCACTAACGCACTGTATTGCAGGATTTCAATGCAAGAATTAACATTAATGCATTAAACAAGTGTCGTAGGAAAAGCTCTAATGCATGGGCCATGCGTCGGAGGGAGTTCAACGCAGAGAAGATTCACTGCTTCAGGCTCATTGTGTCATATCACCACTTGCAAGTATGGGCACATGCAGCAGGCGACTCTGAAAAGCTTCCAAGCAGCAGGCGGCTTCTGAAAAGCTTCCAAGAGTCAGGCGGTCAACTAGGGCATGGACTTTAATGCTGCCCATTCACCAAATGGACTTAACCAATGCCTATAAAGTCCCCCCAAAGTTAAGAGTTCGAAAATCATCAAGATCCTTACTCTCTGTAAATTGTAGTTATAGTCTTGATTCTGTAGAAGTTGTGTCGTGGTGTTGAGACAATCAAAAGGGTTGAAAACCACCACCACCGCCAGTTAGGGAGTGGAGGACAACACTCTTGAGAAAGACACTCCATCCACTTCCTATACAAGTGATTGTACACAACGAGATTGAGCCAAAGAACTACAAGAGATTGTATTCTTTGGCTTGACTCAGTTTCCTTCTTACTTACTGCTTTCATTCAATTCGATTGAATATTGCTTTTGTAAAGACTCCTTGTTTCTTTATAAAATTCATATATTTGATCCCTCATACTTGCTATTGTTTATTTCTTGTTTGTGTTGAATGTATTAATACTTTATGCACAACTTCATTCTAACGCTCAAGCCAACTTGACAACTTGGTAAAAGCATCCTTAACTTAGATTGTTCGAAAGAATAACTAAGTCGCATCAAGTAGAATGTCTAGTACAGCTAGAGATAGACTTACTGGTGTTTTCTGCATTCTGTGTTAGACGCATGCATCCTAGAGATAGGCTTTGTATGTTATTTGCATTGAGAAGTATTGAATAAGGTCTAACGCATAAACAAACAGATAAGCAAATCATCCCATCTCATCCACATCACATCTTAGTTATGTACATCCATCTTAGACCGACGCGTCCTCCTACCTCAAAATCCATTTTCGCATGACCCATCATTCACCACTCAACTCTTTTGTATCTTCTTACACAGGCACAACAAGTTAGTGTAAATAATACATCTCTCATATTCATTTAGGAAAATCCCTACAATAGATACAACGTAAGGTCTGCGTTTGGTTAACTGAATCCCTGAGATCGACCCTGGACTTACCAGGAACCTAAATTTGATTTATACTTGGGTCTAGTTTAGGAAAACTTGAACGTCATTATTAGGATTTGTGTGCGTTCTGTGCATATAACTAACGCCCCAACGCGTTACAATTACTTAAACGCATCAAAGCATAAACGCACCAGTTATAATTAGAACTTATTTCTCCAATTTATTTTATACAATACACTCCTAGAGCATCTCATGATAGCAATGAACATATGCGATGATGCAATGTGCTCACAAAGAAAAGATGACTGCACACAATCATATCCTATCTCTAGGATGCATGCGGTGCATTAATAGCAAATGGTACTTATTCCTAAGCTTCTATCTCTTGATTGTGCGTTCTAATCTGACTTTCCCGAGCCTAGATTCTAACCTGACTTTTCCAAACCTAGATTTTCCCTTAGACTACCCTCCCGAGTATCTCTAATGGATGAATGATGCATACATAATACAAGATAATCGCATAGAATGAAGATCCCCAGTTATACTAGCTAAGTGCTTCTCAATCCATTCAACGGATTTAGCTACTCATGCGTTATAAACAAAGAGTGAACAGATATAAAGATGTAAATTCCATTTCCATAGATAAGTTTAAGTACAAATGACAATGGAAGATAAGGATAGAGAGCCTGGTCGCAATCCCTTGCTTCCCAAGACCTT
The DNA here is from genome assembly GCF_027475165.1 of Benincasa hispida. NCBI lineage: Eukaryota > Viridiplantae > Streptophyta > Magnoliopsida > Cucurbitales > Cucurbitaceae > Benincasa > Benincasa hispida. The sequence goes on from NC_143487.1 coordinate 22,581,235, forward strand.
TACACTGTCAATTTTATTCTATTCAAAAGATATTCTTGCTTCCACAGAATCTGGCCCTTTCTTTGATCTCGAAGCTTCCGGCACTCTTCCAAGTTCACTAGTACGATCTCTCGGCACAATCTCGCTTCACTCGCTTCCACCGTAAATAAAAGAAAATCTAAGAATAAGGTAATTCTATCTAAGGGAAAATTCTCTAACTATCTGAACTCTTTTGCTGAAGGTTGCCTTCGGTATTTATAGAGCTTCAAGGTGAAAGGCGACTTCTCTCTTATGATTGCACAGATGGGATGGCTTTAATTCTCTGACTGATGCACCGAATATTTGTCACTGAACAGCTGAGTGTACTTACTACATTAGACCGTTAGCGGCTTGTCAACTTAATTCAGACTCGACTGTTATCAGATTTCTATCCCATCGTGATTAATTATGCTTTTCACCCAGATGCGCCCACCAAGTTGCGGCAGCTCTATGTGGCAATCCTTCTTAAGTAGATATTTGCGAGCACAAATCACCGCAAAGCCTTGTGGTAATGCTGCGCTCGACCGTTGCTTTCTTAAGATCGCAATTTACGCTTTGCGTCAATGCATATTCTGCACAAAAATACAATAATTAACTATTTTTATGCGATGAACGCATGCAACCGCAATGTTACAAACTTAATATTTTTTGGACGCAATCTTATATATTTTATCAACGCAAACCTGCATTGTTTAATAACTTAGTACTGTAATAACGTGCATTTCTGCCTGTTATCACTAACTCTATAATGATTTATTTTTTAAACAATTGTATCGGTTAGAGTTTTTTTATTGAGGAGAGTTCATGCCTGTTCGATGCGTTCGTGAACGTTTGAGGGATTAACGCGAAGAAGGGTTCTTCAAAGGTATAATCTCTTAAATCTTTGTTATTGTTAGAAAGCATGTTGTAATTTATGATTTACGCATCATTTGTCTATTTTACTATAAATGTATCGTTCAATCGAAATGGGATTTGGACAATATGCTTTCACTCAAAGGTTCTTGTAAAACGAGTTCCTTAACCTTTACCTTTGGTTCAAGTATTCTGGTTGTTGTTTGTTCAAGAAGTGTTCGTTGTTGTTCGAAGTGTTTGTGAAAGTTCGAGGGATTAACATGAAGAAGAGTTCTTCAAAGGTATAATCTCTGAACTTTATTTCTTATTAAAAACATGATGGATGGTGGAAGAAGCGATGCTTTACCGAGTAGTTTAAGACCCGGTTCGCCTGTTTGAACCGGAGACTCCTTGTCTTTGTAATAGTTAGCTTTTCTTTTTGTGTTTTAAGGCAATTTTACCCGGTTTATCAACTTTTATTGCTTATACATTTGATGTATAGTGCTTATATGTCATAGTGTTTGTCATATAGTTAAAAACCCACCTTAGGTTGTGCAATTATTCATGCATCATGTATTATAATTGTTATAATCTAGCATGAAGAAATTATTTGAAAGCATGCGCATGCATCATGAAATATAAGAGTTATGTTTTGCATGCATTGAGCATTATCATGCATCATCCTTTTATTATAAATGTTGTAGTCTAAGGGTGAATGGAAGTATGTTTTGCTTGTTTCATTGTTGTTTTATATAAGTGTTATATAAAAGAAGTAGCAATGAATGGATAATGCATTGAGCATGACACTTAGACCATTTATAAGCGTTATGAATGCCTTGCATGTGTTAGCTTAGCATTGTGGTTGTTTCCATTTATAAGTGTTATAAAGGAATTAGACCTAAAATCAATAGTTCAGAGTTGCATGCGGACTTAGGGTGAACTCAAGTTTTAAAAGGGTTTTAAAATTGGTTTGAGATAGACCTAAGTTCAAATGGTACTAAAGAGTTAGTAACCTAGATTAATCTTTTAAAATCGGTTTAATAGGATTAAATTGGTTGGAAAAAAAGATTAAATTTGTTGTAAACCTATCTATAAGGGACCTTTTGTCTAAGGTGGGTTCTGGCTAGGCTGGGGTTTTTAAGTTGATGGAAACGTAACACCCCTACCTGGAAAGGTGAATTAGATAGATTTTTACAAGCATGCGATGTTTTGGTCAAAGACTCTATTAAAGAGTTTAATGGATGAGGATCAAAAGTTGTTCAACTATCCAAGGTAAGAGTTACTCTTGAAAAAACCTAAAAGTCACTTAGTTAAAATCCTTAGCCGTGTTTTTCTAAGTAAACTAAACCCTAGGTTATAAAATACTCAGTGGGAGGAGGAGGCGTATCAGATATGTCTATGATTCCACTCACATTTCTCCCTGTATGTTCACACCGTGAGATTCATGCTTGGCCTCAAGATACCCTAGGATGCATCCCCCTTCGGATGATGTTTGCATGGGTCAATATCAAGGTGGACGGAGAGAGTATCTATAGTAAGTGGGTGAAGGGTGTGTGCCAACACGTCCTATGGTCTCTGTCTTTGGTTCACACCGTGAGATCATTCTGTATGCCCTCGTGCCGCCTTCAGAGCGACCCCTTTCGGATGGGTTTTGTGCAGTTGGTCAATATCAAGGTGAACTCCAGAAATGGATAGGGTCACTTTAGGTTTTGCCCTAATCAGATTTTTTCCCTTTGGATTGGCCTTTTGGGACGGACCTCTAAGACTTAAAATGGCGGGTTACACTTACGGGAGATTGTTAAGTAAGTTAATGATCTCTTGGCCAAATTAATAATGGCTAGTCGTTATAGGAACAAGAGTTGTTCTGATATTAATGATTGGTTGAGTTCTTCTCAATTCAGAGGAGGGATAACTGGCCTCCCTTTGGTGGCTTTTGTCCTAAAACTTTGAAGTGTCATTGCAAAACTAGATGTCACACGAGGTTCATGTTAGTTTTGCTAAAACCTTATTGGATGTTGTTTTTGTTTTATAACAGGTATTTGCTTAAAACCTAACATAGGTCAATGCATTTTTCTTTTCAGTAACTCGTTAGTATTTCCGTTTAAAGCTTTTAAAAATGACTGATTTATTACGGTGGAAAGAATCATGTGAAACAAATTTCATGGCAAACGCCCTCCAACCCACTAGTCTCCAAAAGAGGAGACAAGATAATAAATATGATTTATTGGTCTTGGAAACATGTTCGGTAGAGAATGATGATTCTGCTTGGATCCTTGATTCAGGTGCTACCAATCATGTCAGTTCCTCTTACTAAGGATTTAGTTCCTGGCAAATGTTGCCACTGGGAGAGATGACTGTTTAAGTCGGTAATGGCGAGGTTGTTTTAGCTGTTGTTGTAGGCAAGCTAAAGTTATTTTTTGACAAGAAACTTTATCTGTTACTGGATAATGTTTTAGTAATTCTTCATATTAAGAGGAACTTAATCTCGGTTTCTTGTCTCATTGAACAAGACTATATGTCTCCTTTTCTGAGAATAAATTTTTTATTTTCAAGAATGGAATTGAGATTGGTTATGGTTCAATGGAACATAACTTATATATACTAAGGCTGTTAGTCATAAAAGGCTTGTTTAATACTGAAATGTTTAGTATGGAAACAACCGCTAAAAGACCAAAGGTTTCTCCAAAGGAAAACACCCATCTTTTGCATCTAAGGTTAGGTCACATCAACCTCAATAGGATTGAGAAGTTGGTGAAAAGTGGACTTCTAAAGAGTTTAGAAGAAAACTCCTTGCCAGTATGTGAATCATGCCCTGAAGGCAAGATGACCAAACAACCCTTTACTGGAAAAAGTTACAGAGCCAAGGAAGCCTTCGAGCTTATACATTCAGACCTTTGTGGTCTGATGAATGTTAGAGCTCGAGGTGGGTATGAATATTTCATCTCTTTCATAGATGATTATTCAAGGTTTGGGTATCTCTTCCTAATGTAACGTAAGTCTGAAGTCCTTAACAAGTTTAAGGAGTATAAGGCTGAAGTTGAAAACTTGCTAGGTAAGAAGATAAAAACACTACGATCTGATCGTGGTGGAGAATATATGGACCTCCAATTCTAGAACTATATGATAGAACATGGGATTGCGTCCCAACTCTCGGCCCCTGGTACACCTCAACAAAATGGTGTATCAGACCTTGTTGGACATAGTTCGGTCTATGATGAGTTATGCTCATCTTCCAGACTCGTTTTGGGGTTTTGCAGTGCAGACTACATGTTATATCCTGAACACTATTCCCTCGAAAAGTGTTTCTGAAACACCTTTTGAGTTATGGAGAGGTCGTAAAGGTAGTTTACACCACTTCGGGATTTGGGGCTGTCTGGCATATGTGCTAGCGACTAACCCAAAGAAGTTGGAACTACATTCGAAGGTTTCACTTTAAGAGTTTTGGGCTTTAATGTCGGTTGGAAAAAGTGAAATCGAATGTATAATGTTGGTTAAAAAAAATGGAACTTTAATGTCGGTTTTAAACCGACATTGAAGATCGACTTTAATGTCGGTTTAAAACCGACATTAAAGGTCTCAATTTTTTTCTTACTTTATTAAAAAAAAATCTCTTTCATTTTAAAGAAATCTTCTCCCTCCCTTTCACTCTCTCTTACTAAACCCTCTCTTCTTCAAATCTTTTGTTTCCTTTTCACTCTCTCTTACCAAACCCTGTTTTCTCCAACAACGTAAAGTCCGATCTTCAACAACGGATGTTTGATTTCGTGGGCATTGTCATTTTCGTGGGTCTCTGTCCAGCGTCCGACGTCTTTTTTTGTCTGGCGTTCCGTCCGACGTCTCTTTCTGTCCAGCATCCGATGTCTCTTTCTGTCCGACCGTACAGCTTCATGGGCATTCTAGCTTTTCCAATCCAATGGATCCAGCGTTCGTGGCGTTCTGTCTGACGTTCCGTCTAGCCGTCCATAGATCTGTAGATTCGATAGGTCTATAGATTTTGTGGATCCGGCGTTCGTGGCGTTCCATCTGTAGATTTGTCCAGCCGTCCGTAGATCTTCTCGCCGTCCATATATACGACTTGCAAAAACCTATTGGGATCATTGGTTTGTTGGATGAGGCTTGGTACAATCTAAGTTATTCCATATCAATTGGTGTGTGTTAGCTATAAATTACTCTGTTGTACTATATCCTTATCCTCATTTTCCTTTCCTTGCAGTATGTTCCCAAGATCAACTCATGAAACATTCTCAACCAAATTATTCCATAATTTTCCTACTCATCCGAGGTTGGAAAGAACAAAATTTTCAGAAAAAGATTTCACCCTTTCCCATTATGCTGGAAAGGTGTGTAGTAGTTTAATGTAAATATTTGATCTTATTGTTTGAAATAAATACTATTTACTTCATTTAGCTAAGGTTGTTGTCTTTTTCCTCTTTCTGCAGGTCACTTATCATACAGATACCTTTTTAGATAAAAATCGTGATTATGTTGTGGTAGAGCATTTCAATCTATTGGCTTCTTCTAGATGCAATTTTGTTGCTGGCCTTTTCTCATCCTTACCAGAGGAATCTTCAAGATTATAGTATAAATTTTCTTCCGTAGCCTCAAGATTTAAGATGAGACTGAAAAGTATTTTCAACCTATATACCGTGTACCAATTCTCAGTGTTCATAGTGTTGGTAGGTTGAAGTTTTGCCAATGATAATTTGGAGGTATTATATAGGAAAATATTTGTGTTATTCTAGGAAAGATTTTGAAGATATTTGGATAGTAACCTTTTGCGTATTTTGCTTTTATTCAATAGAATTAGTATTTGTCCAAGTAGAGGACAGGAAAAGAATGGCGTTCTGGATGAAAGCCATGTTTTACTATAACTACAATGGTGTACTATTTGGGGAGTTTTTTCTTTGAGTACAATTACTTAGATTTTTGCATCTTTTTATTTGATGAGTGATGCTTACTACATGATTTTTGCATCTTTTTATTTGATGAGTGATGCTTACTACAATGCTTGAACTAATTTTAATGAATATATATAAGCGAGAAGTTATGCAAACCATATATCTTTTTATTTAATACGACTGTAGGGGTGTGAGATCGAACTCTAGACATTTGAGATGATAATTTAAGTACTATATAATGAGTTACTAACATTTTTATTTTGTTTTAAATGTCTAATTATTGAAAACATATGACATATTTTGAATACACATTTACTCAATGATCCTAGAGCTCACTTTCAATTATGTTTTGTGGTTAAATTACAAATTTGATCCTTATATTTTAGGAAAAGCTAAAATTTAATTTTTATAGTTTGATAGATAGCCTCATGAATAGTTTTTACAAGGACTTTATCAAACCATGAAACCAAATTCTAAATTCTAATTATAAATTAAAGGATTAAATTCTACCTTCTCCAAATAATAGGTATTAAATTTATAATTGAGCCCTTTCTTTTTTAATTTTAGAACTAGCTTTGTTCCTTAAACTAGAGGCTATGTTTGTGGCGGCCTACATGTTCCCATTCAAAGGTCTACGCGTGTTTTACAAAATACTAAAAACGGCACAAATATCTTTTCATAAAATATTAGTTAGATGTCGTTGTCATATTAAAAATATCTTTCCATTCATTTGCTCACAACATTATTCTTATTTTGCTCACAAAATTTTCAACCACTTTATTCCTAGTAGTTATCTCACCAGATTTGAACGAATACGCCCATTGTCTGGCTTCATCCCTTACCGAGAAGGAAAAAGTGACATTTGGATCACTTCTGGTGTGATTCCAAGAATTACAAATGTATTGCATATCTCCAGAAGGTTTTCAAGTGAGTGTGAGGGTCTTCTTCTGGTGAACCTCCAAACTATCTAGCAGCTTGAATAATTTGGAGCATTACAAATTTCATTTCAAATTTTTGCCCATCAAACGTAGGGTGCATGATGGCCGATGAAAAATCATAGAGATTAGACAAGATATATTTCCTAATTGGCATATTTCTATCATTCGCCATTAGGATGAGGTTGTTAATTACATTGGCAACATTTCCTAATGGGTTGATTGCAAGCCTTACATTGACTAAATTTTTTGGCAGGTGTTCGTTGTTGTTGTGTTGACCTACCATGTTGCGTTGCCTTTGCCTTCAACGCTATATTAAATCTTGCTCTTCGCCAGAAGGTTCTTTCAATCTCTAGGTTAGGTTGTATATTAGCTCCACTGTACTCCCGTTCCTCATATTACATTTGCAAGCTCAGGCTAAACTTGCAATATACCTTTGATTGAGAATGGAAAAATAAAAATGAACTGAAATTGAATTAGTTAGAGAAGTTTTGGACAACAACGCCAAAAACTTGTTGTTCGATTTTGAAAATGATTATTTTGTTACTATTGATTGATCGGATTATCTTAAATTAAACACAAGTTTCTCATAATCAAGCCCAAGTATAAACTTGGTTAGAGTATTCTAATGAGTACCAGGATCGAACACGGAGACTTTTATGACAATTAATTAATGTTGGTCATCTAATAATTTTCACACTTCAAGATTAATCAATTTTATGTTGAATGCTTAAACTCATAAAATGAAAGACTCTATGTAGACAAATGAGGAAAAACAAGATAAGAAATGAGTGAGGATGAAGGTAGATATGCGTTGAACATGGAAATGAGTATGCATTGATAATGGAAGTGCAACACAAATTTAGCAAGCTTGTTTTAAATAACTAACAATCAATGGATAAAGTAAGGTTGAGAAGATTCATCATCATTCGCATGAGTTTGTGTATAAGGATCAGTTCATGTCTTTAACTTAACAAAGTAAAATCATCACTTCTCAGTGTTTTAGCCACATTAATCTTATTTTTAAGATGCATACTTAATCTACATAAACAAAAGAGTGTCTTTATTTCTAAAACCACTAAGTTCCTTGTTTAATGATTTCCATTGCCAATTACTCTCTCAAGCAATTAGCTATTTCTACTTGAACCGATTCAGACAATAGAATTATACACAAATTAAACAAGATGAACTTCTACTTATGCAAAACTCGTTAGAATGTTTATTCTTTCCAACTGATTGAATACTTAACTATTCAATGTGGGAAAATACAAACACGGAGGAATAAAAGATGATAAAGATGATAATTTATATTAAGAATAAAATACAAATCTACTGTCAATTTTTTAATATAAGTTTGAAAGAGAACATTGCTGGTGTTTTTATCCTTAATCTTAAATTAATTAATTAATTAATATCTTGATGATGACAAACTTGAGTTAATTTAGAAATATTTTAGTATATTGAAGTGCATATTACGTAGAGCTCAAAGAAACCATTCCAACAAAATTTGAATCATTTACGTTGGAGTTCAAACAAAAAAGATATTATCAAAACAAACTTAATGTAAATATACCAATATCAATGATGTAGCGACCAAATCATCAAAGTGAACCAATTAAAAGGTGTCCTTTAGAGCATGAGAGGAAGGACATTAGTGGACTATTGATTTTTAGATTGAGTTTTAAAAAGATGAATTTAAAGGAAAATGAATTTTGATTTTTGTTCAGTTTTAACTTTTAAAAAATGATTTTAAAAAGAAATGAATTAAAAAAGTCATATATACGAATTATAATTTTTCTTGGTTGAATAAAAAAATTACATATATACATTTGTGAGTGTGTCTAACGGCCACCATGTAAAAATTAGGAAAATTTTTTTTTATTGGAAATAATATAAAGGCAAATAGATTGTCAGTTACCTAAAACTTAGGTGTATTACTCATGTTATCTATGTGTCTTGTAGTTATCATGTAAAACCACATCCTACTTACTACTTTACCAATAAATAGTGGCATTTGGTAGATTTTAAATTTTCATTCAATTTTCATATTATTAAAATTTCATAATTTTAATTATTTTATAATTTTAGTTATTTATTTATTATTATATTTATATATTATTATATTCTATTTTCTCCATATCCATTGTGATTTTCATTGTGCTTCCCAATTTCACAACACGTTATAAGCACAAACTCATGTTGCTTCCATCACTAAAGGTAGGTCGGTTTTTTTCTTCTTTTTTAAAATTAATAAATTATTTTTTACAAATTTAATACATATTAAATTTATAATATAAATACAATATTTTGTGATAGTGTTGTCATGAAAAACCTTACAAAATTAGAATTCACAGCTCTTGACATTAATGATAATAATTATTTATCATATGTGGTTTATGTCGAAATCCACTTGGACGCTATGAACTTGGGAGAAACAATTAAAGATGAAAATACGATATTGAGTTAGAACAAAGCAAAAGCTATGATTTTCCTTCGTCTCATCTCCACGTGGGATTAAAAATGGAGTATCTTACAAAAAAATATTCTTGTATCTTGTAAAAAATTTTGAAAAAATGGTAGGATTAAAAAAAGGGGTTTTTTTCCTCTCATTTGAATACAATTACAATTACAATTTCAGTTCAAAATTGTTGTTATGCGGATAAAAAATTATTGATGTTGATATGTTAGAGAAAACATTTTCTGTATTTTATATCTCGAATATGCTCTTGCTGCAGCAATATCGAGAGAAAGATTTTAAACAATATTTTGAACTAATTTCATGTCTTCTCGTGGCCAAACAAAATAATGAGTTATTGATGAAGAGTCATGAATCTTGACCAATTGAAACAACACCATTCCCTGAAATGAATGTTGTGAATATTAATATAATTATGGTCGAGGCCGTGGTCGTGGTCGAGGTTGTGGTCATGGTCGAGGTCATGACTGTGGCAGAGGAAGAAATAATTATTATTTTCGTGGTGGTCATTCTAATCATTCAAATTTCAAAAGAACCACACAAAATGATGATCACAAAGGAAAAGCTCCATAAGATAGTTCAAAGAGTGTTGAAAATAAATGCTTCCGATACGGAATGACTGAGCATTGGTCACGTACCTGCCATACGTCAAAACACTTAATTGACCCCTATCAAGCCTCCTGTAGGGAAAAAAAAAAAAAGAAAAAAGTGAAAGCAAATTTTGCATGCTAAGATAATGACATATTTGACCCATTTCATATGACAAATTTGAATGTGGTGGACTTCTTTGAATCTCCTAAAGAGAAGATTGGTACAGTTGATAGAACATCAAGTGTTTCTTTTGACTTTGAAAATATCTAGATTTAATGTTGTTGTTTTCTTTTTTTATCTTTATGTTCTTTTTTTTAGTAAATATGAACTTTTGTATATTTTAAATGTTGTTTTTCTTATTGTAATTATTTTATTTTAATGAAGAAACATAGATCATGTTCTTATGTTGGGTGACTAAAAAATGAGCAAAGAAGATCTATGTTTAGCAGACAGTGCAACTATACACAATACTTACAAATAAAAAATACTTTTCCAAATTGACAATGTTGAAAGCAAAAGTAAATACAATATCAGGTTCTACAAACTTGATCAAAGATTTTGGAAAAACAAATACTATTTTACCTAGAGGAACAAAATTTACAATTCACAATGCATTATTCTCTAGTCAATCAAAGAGAAATATTCTACGTTTTAAAGATATACGCTGCAATGGTTATTATATTGAGATTGATAGTAAAAAAAATGATGTGGAATATCTATCTATTATCTCTACTGTCTCCAATGAAAAATATATATTAGAAAAAATGTCTGTTTTATTTTCCATATTGTATTATAATTATATATGAGTAAATGAAATATGTACAACAATGAACCTGAAGATCATGAATCCAGATATATTTGCTATTTGGCATGATAAATTGGGTCATTCAGGGTCTATAATGATTAAGAATTATTGAGAATTCAAGTGGACATCCATTGAAGAGCCAAACGATTCTTCAATCTAATGAATTATCATGGGATGCTTGCTCTTAAGACAAATTAATAATTAGACCATCACCAGCTAAAGTGGGAACTGAATCACCTACATTTTTAAAACGAATTCATAGTGGTACATATGGACCTATTAACCTACCAAGTAGATCATTTAGATATTTTATGGTATTAATAGATACATCCAGTAGATGGACACACGTGTGCTTATTATCAAGTCAAAATCTTGCATTTACAAGATTACTTGCTCAAATAATTGAGTTAAGAGCACAATTTTCTGATTATACAATTAAGACCATTCGTCTTAATAATGTTGGTGAATTTACATCCCAAACTTTTGATAATTATTGTATGTCAATTGGCATAAGTGTGGAACATCTTGTAACTCATGTTCATACACAAAATGGTTTAGCAGAATCATTTATAAAACGTTTGAAATTAATTGCAAGACCATTATTTATGAGAGCTAAGCTTCCTTCATATGTATGGGGACATGCTATTTTGCATGCAGCATCACTTGTACGCATTAGGCCAGTAACTTATCATAAGTACTCGCCATTACAATTAGCTTATGGTCATGAGCTAAATATTTCCCATCTGTAGATGTGCAGTATATGTTCTAATTGCTCCACCACAACACACTAAGATGGTTTCTCAAAGAAGGTTAGGAATATATGTTGGGTATGATTCCCCATCAATTATTAAATATCTTGAACCCCTAACGGGTGATGTATTTACTGCACGATTTGCTAATTTGTCATTTTAATGAGACAAACTTTCCAACATTAGGGGGAGAAACAAAAAAATTGGAAAAAGAAATTACATGGAATGCGTCGTTATTGTTTCATTTAGATTATCATATAGATTAATGTGAACTTGAAGTTCAGAAAATCATTCATTTACAAAATATAGCAAATCAATCACCATATGCATTTATAGATGCAAAGAAAGTAACTAAGTAACATATACCAGTTGCAAATGTTCCATAAAAAATTTATATTTGAACACAACAAGTTGTCACTAATGAATTTGGAACACGCTAGAAGCATGATAGACCAGTGGGATCTAAAGATCATCGAAAACAAAAAATAATTAATAGTAAAAAGACTTGGTTGAGGATGTAAATACCCATGAAGAAATCCTTGACATGACTAGTGAGGAAGGTGAAATACCTAAAGATAATAATGAGATCTTAATAAACTATGTCATGACAGGAAAAAGATGGAATCGAACTAATGTAATGATTGGCAACATTTTTGCGTATAATGTTACTTTGGATATTATATCTAAAAATGAGGATTATTAACCAACTGTTGAAGAATATTGACATAAAAAAGATTGGCTTCAGTGGAAAGAAGCAATCGAGACAGAATTAAACTCTTTCAAAACAACATGTTTTTGGACTAGTAGTCCGAACACCAGAAGGTATCAAACCTGTGAGATTCAAATGAGTATTTTTGAGAAAAATAAATGAAAATAATGAGGTCACAAGATACAAAGCAAGATTAGTTGCACAAAGTTTTTCACAAAGACCCGGTATTGATTATGAGGAGACATATTCTCTAGTAGTAGATGCAATTACACTAAGATATTTAATTATTCTGACTGTGTATGAAAGTATGGATATGCATCTTATGGATGTAGTCACAAGATATTTATATGGATATCTTAATAATAATATTTATATGAGAATCCTAGAAGATTTAAGGTACCTGAAACATATACATCAAATTCTTGGGAATTGTATTCAATAAAGTTATAGAGACCACTATATGGATTGAAAAAATCAGAACGGATGTGGTACAATCAGCTGAGTGGATATTTGTTGAAAGAAGGATATCAAAATAATCCAATATGTCCGTGTGTTTTTATAAAGAAATCACAATAAGGATTTGCTATTATAACTATATATGTTGATGACTTGAATATAATTGGAACTCCTGAAAAGCTTTCAAAGGCAATAGAATATCTTAAGAAAAAATTTGAGAATTTAGCAGATGGAATATTTATTCATTAGTCAACTTATAGAGGAAAAATTTTAAAAAGTTTTGTATGATTAAAACACATCCATTAAATATTCCAATGAAGTCCGTTTATTGAATATAAAGAAAGATATATTAAATATTGAGGTCTTAGTTTTATAAAATATTTGATGGAAATATGATGAAATATCGGTTTTAATGTGTATTTCTGAAAAAAAAAAATTATAAACAAATTCAAAAAATATAATTAAATTAGTAAATAAACATTTTATGATTTCTAAACAAGTTAATGTGTCTATTATTTATATTATATTTATATATTTATATTATGGCATTTTGATAGTTATTTTTTTGTGTTTCGTGGATTTTCTACGATGTAATGAAAATATCAATGTCCTCCTTATAGCAATATCGAACCCATAGAAACGTGAAAATATTGATGAAAATATAATACTATAGTTATAAGAATATGAATATGATCAATTTTTTTTAGGAGATCAGCCTCATTTCTTTTAGCTTAAGGTTAGTCAAAATTTAAATATAAGTGATTTGTCAGTATTTTTTTTTTTTTTTTGAGATATGTGTTAATTTTAATTTAAATAAAGTTTTCAAAATATAATTGATTATATTTATCTATAAAATTAATTATCGTCAATAAATATTATATTGAATATAGTCTAGTATTAATTAATTTATGGACTCGTTTTATGTTAAAAAATTTGTATAATTAATATTTTTAATATAATATAAATTAAGAAAAATATCAATTTATACTATTAAATTTTAAGGGTTGTACAATTTAAATCTCGAATTAATAGTTGTATCGATTTAAACCTTATATTTTTTATAAGTCTATTAATTTTACATCCTTCATTATGTTTCGTTTAGAAAAACTTTGCGTGAAACTTATAATTGTGTAAATTAAATCTTTGAACTTTCATAAATAAATCAATTTGGACTCTTAGTCTGAATTTTCTTTGAAAATCGTTCATGGATTTACTCTAATGGTCATTTTGTAAAACTGACATTTGAAAAAATTTGCACAAGTTTGAGAATCAATGCATGAATAGTTTTCAAATATAATCATAATAAAAGGTCTAAATTAATTGGCTTATGAAAATTTAGGGGTTTAATTGAACTCAAATTATTATAAGTTTCACATGATATTTTAGGGAAAGAGTGTAAATTGATACATTAACAAAAGTTCAGAGCTTAAATTGATACAATTATTAGTTTGTGATTTTAATTAATTCAACCGTGCAAGTGTAGGGGTATAAATTGATATTTGTCTTATAATTTATGATATTATTATATAATACATATTTTAATTTTAAAAATTGAATATATAAAATGACATACTATATTTGTTAACATTTTTAATTAGGAAAATTTTCACAGATAGAAAAAATGTCAAACTATTTTTAGAAATAGCAAGAAGAAATATATATATATAAATATATATATATATATATAATAAAATAAAATAAAATAAAACTGATAGACACTAATAGACTTCTATCAACGTTTATCAGTGATAAACTTCTAAAAACTTTTGTGTAGACACTGATAGATTTCTATGGGCCTTTATCAAAGAAGATTAAAATTTTGTTATTTTGTGTAAATAGTTTCCCTTATTTTTCTATTGAAAACCCCCTTTTAGTTATCTATTTTTTTCAAATATAATTCGATATTTTAGAATTTTTATATTCAAATTCTAGATACACCATCTCTCTCAATCTTAATACTTTCATGTGACACTTCACAACTTGTTCTTTTCTTCTACAGCCTTCTCTCTAACCTTTGCATTTGACACTTTTGACCTATTTGTTTCCCTTTGTACTAATTCTTATTATTTTATGTCATATCCCACCTTAAATTACCCTTTTAAACATAGGAGGAGATGTGACGACAATAGACCCTGAGTGTAGCAATGGTCGTGTAGCTTTGGACTATGCAATGAGCATGAAAGTCCACGCAATCGTGCATTGTGCTTCGAGTAGCGTATACCATGCGATCGTGTAGCTAAAGACTATGTGATGAGCATGATCGTCTACACGATCGAGTAGCGTGCGCCAAGTATCGTATACTATGCGATTGTGTAGCTACTGTCACACTCCCTCCCAGATTACCTTCTTAACGTGGAAGAGAATGTGATAGCAGCAGTTACTAACCCTTTTGCAGTTACTAACCCTGGAATACATACATGTATACTTATAAACATACTTAATAGATTCACCAAAACTTAACGTTCTTACATCAACAGGGTTCCATAGTCACTATTCACATTCACAACTATGTACATTACAAAACCTAGTGAGCTCAACATACACCCCAGTCCTTGTATGAACAAAACATGTGTACTAGTATTTACAGAACAAACACCTAGACTTCTTTAAGCTTGAGTCCTTGAGTGGCAGAGCAACAACAAAGTTGTCTTCTGGGGAGTTGACTGCTACTTGGGAGGGAGGGAGAACCATTTTAAAAACAGGGTGAGCTATCAGCCCAGTGAGTGACTTAAATAAAACATAAATCCTATGCTTAAAACTGGAAACTAGAAAATTGAATTCTGAAAACCAAACTGGCCAAGCAAATATGTACATAAAACTTATAAACATATAGTAACTAAAAACATAGCTAAACTGATCCTTAGTTAAGAGAACCCTTTTGTTCAACTCCCAACATCAACTCTACTTATGTGCAAGTGGTTCTAGTTAATTATCGTCGTACCTTAGGTACTACTACTCAGATACCTTCTTAGTGTCCTTCAGTATCGAGCTACTAAAATACCTTATCTATGTCGTTCAGTATCGAGCTTAATGTGGTTCTAGTTAAGTACCATCATACCTTAGGTATTACTGCTCAGATACCTTCTCAATGTCCTATAGTATCGAGCTGCTCGGATACCTTCTCACTGTCTTTCAGTATCGACCTGCTCGGATACCTTTTCTAATTCCTTCAGTATCAAGCTTAACATATCCTTAAAGAACATCTTTATTACACATGCTTACTGAAAATATGATATTGTAACATAACTTTTTACATAACTTTCATATGTACATGGTGTTAGGATTGGTGTCCTAATTCTCTCAGAGTCTCGTTGTTTGTAAACTTTGTACATACATTATTATTAATAAAATAAAAGTTATTTTATTTGCATTTACTCATATCCAATAAACTAAGATCTGTAGTTATTTTATGTTAACTTAAGCATGTATGTGAGACATACAAGTGGATCATGCATTAAGTTATAACCTAAATAATCTGTAGTATAAGAATAAAGGTGGGATACCTTATCCTGGTGACACTATGGATATGACCCACTTTGTATATGTTTACAAGTGTTGTAAACTACTACAGATGGTTTGATCCTGACCATTCATGTGGAGACGTGCGAGCGGGGGTGTCCTATACAAAGGTTTGTATAAGACCAGACCACGAGATGATTCATCTCTTTATATAATGTTGTTGATAATTAAGACCTATATCTCACTAGAACGACCATAGATGACATGACCTTAATCCTGAGTGTTTTGAGAACTCCTGCTTTTAAGGGCGGTCGTTTGATTAGTATAGGTGAGAGTGGCCAGATTGCCAACTCAACATGCCTATCTTTTTGGGAACTCAGTTACGCAAGATAGAATTCACTCTTTCCCGGAAGTAGTGGGAGAAAGAGATATAGGTTACCTTTTTGGGGATTTATATAACCCATGTTTTTTCTAAGTAAACTAAACCCTATGTTATAAAATACTCAGTGGGAGGAAGAGATATATATGATATGTCAATGATTCCAGTCACGTTTCTCCCTGAATGATCACATCGTGAGATTCATGCTTGGTCTCGTGGTGCCTTGGGAGCATCCCTCTTCAGATGGTATTTGCATGAGTCAATATCAAAGTGGACGGAGAGAGTGTTTATAGTAAGTGGATGAAGAATGTGTGTCAAAATGTCCTACGGTCTCCTTCACTGGTTTGCACCGTGAGATCTTATTGCACTGCCTCGTTGCATTCTGGGAGCGTTCCCCTTCGGATAGTTTTGTGCAGTTGGTCAATACCAAGGTGAACTCCAGAAATGGATAGGGTCGCTTTAGTTTTTGTCCCAATCGGATTTTCTCCCTTCGGATTGGTTGCTTGGGGCGGAACTCTAAGATCTAAAATGAAGGGTCACACTTATGGGAAATTGTTAAGTAAGTCAATGATTTCTTAACCAAATTAATGATGGTTAGTCGTTATAGGAACACAAGTTGTTCTGGCATTAATGACTAGCTGAGAATGTCTCAATTTAAAGAAGAGATAAATTGACTACCCTTCGGTGGCTTTGGTCCTAAACCATTAAAGCATCATTGTTAAACTAGATGTCACATAGGGTTCATTTTAGTTTTGCTAAACCGTATTGGATGTTGTTTTTTCAACAAGTATTTGCTAAAATCTAATGTAGATCAGTGTGTTTCTTTTTCAACAACATGAATGATTTTCCGTTAGTTGCCTCTTTTACTTTGACCAATTGCATACATGAAGGAACTCTTACATAAGAGTGCCTATGAGTGAAAGCGGATCTTTCCGATTTCATCGTGACAAAATTACCACACATACATTCTACCATACAGATATGCATTATAAGACTAATTACTGGCATGCTTTAACAAATAAAATAAAAAAGACAAAGAGAAACGTACCAATTGAAGACTTTCTTCAATCAAACTCAGTCTAGCAGAAGCGAACACCTCACGCTCAATATCGTCCAGCAAGCAGTCGCCTAGCAATACCACGGTCTTCTACACAATCAGCAACGCATGCACACAAAGCAACCGGGGATTACACTACCACTCGAAGCCCTCGGTATTCTCAGAGTGAGAATCCAAAGGGTGGACTTTGATGGAATTGGTAGAGGGCAGGAGGAAAAGTGATCATGTAAAACGAAAGCAAGTGGGAGATAATAAAAAACTATCATATAGTCGGGTGCTTGTCGTTTAGGTCGAGGTACATGATCGTGTAGGTTTAGCTAAGTGATCGTCTATCAAATGGTAAGCGATCATTTAGGTATGCTCAGTGTGCTAAGCGATCGTATAGAAAACGTAAGCGATCATTTAGAAATTGCAGGGGATCGTTTAGAAATTGCGGGAGATCGTTTAGTACGTGGATGTGCGATCGTTTAGGAAGACGGGCTCTATTGTATAGGCTCTCAATGCTAAGAGATCGTATAGACTCACACCTTGAGCGCTTTTTCTTACGTGTCTTACAAAATGAAAAACAATTTTCATTTTATTCTTCAGTTATAAGAACTGAATTCGAACTTCCCACTTTCGCACGATTCCGAAGAAATACTAGGCCAGTTATCTCATAATCGCCTAATTAATTAAATAATGAATATAATCATAGTATATTCTTAACCTATGGTTTGATATTATATATCTACTATAGTGTTTTCTCCTCTACTTGATATAAATCATATTTATATCCAATTTCCTCCAAAATAATGTATCTCATACATTTAGTCAAATATATAATATACAATTAACCAGTTCAATTATATCATATATAATCGAACTCCCTTTTGACAATTTGAACATTTCAAACTGACCCAAAAACTGATTCTCAACTTTATCCAAGCTACCAAAGGAACCTTATGGACCTGTGGCTCAAAGTTCCAACAGTATGTGAATAGCTAACAAAACTTTTTAGCTACGAGATCCACCATCCATTAACTGCCAGACATTCCACTGAAGACCAATAATTGAACCCTTCTTACCACAGATATATTTTTGTGTCCATCGGTTATAACCAATCATGAGTACGATAACCCTTCACAGATGCTCGTAAGTACAGTTGGGCAAAATAATCATTTTCCCCCTCTAGTTACATCTCACTCTTTAAGTACCACCGATCCCTCTAATGAACAATACAACATAGTCCAACTATGTGTGAACATCTCTCGGGCCAAGAGAAGGTGTGTAGCGCCACATCATTCAAGCCTTGGAATTAGCCATTAAGGGAGCTATGGATCTACTTGCCCCTACTTCAGGGAAGAAGTGAATTCCATCTTATGTAGCTAAGTTCCCAGCTCTCAAATCAGACAAATCCCCAAAGTAGTATGTTTCGCCCTCAATGGCAGGAGTTCCCAACTTACTCAGGATTGAGGTCATGTTACCTATGGTCATCCTAGTGAAATGAAGTCTCTGTCATGAACGGTGTTATATAACGAGACGTTAACACAGTCATATACAAACTCTTTGTATAGGACGCCCCCGCTCACATGTCCTCTACACGAATGATCAGGATCAGACCATCTGTGAAAATTCACAACATTTGTGACCATTCACAAAGCGGGCCGAATCTGTAGCATTACCAGGATAAGGTTTCCCTCCTATTGTTGGGTTTTATGTCCTAAAAACTCGTAGTTTGTAAAATAATAAACATCTTCTATTATCAATATACTTGTTATTCATCTCATAAATTGTATGAAAGTTTAAATCTAATAAACTAAGACTCATGACTATTGTATGAGTACTTGAACTTTATGTGGATACATAAGAATGGGTTAGGTTCGAGTAAATAGTCAAAATGATCTATAGTACATGAATAAAGTTGGTAATACCATTGGATGCGGCCTACTCTGTAGTTGTTTCAAAGAGTTGTAAAGTGTTACATACGATGTGATCCTAATTCATACATATTACGAGATGAGGAGTGGGGGCGTCATATGCAATGAGTTTGCATAAGATCAAGACCAAGAAATAAGCAACTCTTACTTTATAATGTTATTTACTATTTAAGACTAACTATTTCACCTAGATGATCTAAGTAACTCGATCTTAATTCTGAGCTAACTATGAACTCCTATTTATTTGAGATTGCCCTTATATTTGCATAGTTGAGGCATGACTCAACAGTGTCGGCTCAATAAGACTCCCATTTCAGGGATAAGACCGGATAGATAGCTGGGGACATAGGGTGCAAGACGAAGTTCATGCCTACCTGATTTAGGGATAGGAGAAAGGTTGTTTTCTCACGTATTGAATCCAAGTCTTGATAAGGGGCCCCACCCTCTCACTAGGCTGAGAGAGTTTGGTTTAGTGATTGGATCACAAACAGTTGTTCATTAGAGGATCAGTAGGGACTTGAGTAATAAGACATAATCTCGGGGATAAAACAAATATTTAACCCAACCTTTATTACGAATAACCTATGAAGGGTCGACTTGCTGATTATGGTTAAATCACGTGGACATAATATATTTACAGCAAGGGAAGTGCAACTATGGGTTTTAGTGAAGTGACCCATTAGTTAACGAATGAAGATTAATTTGGTCTAGTGAGTTTAGTCAATTAATCTCGGATCGTTGGAGCCCATGATCTGTAGGTCTGCGAGGTCCCCCTACTAGCTCGTAATCGACTAGCTTAAGAATAACGTGATAAGTTAATTGGAAACGTTCAAATTAGAATTGAGGGAATTAGTAATTATGTGAGATATAATTACATGTTTAATTTGAGTATTAAATGGAATAGGAGAATTTATATATATTTAAATATGATTTAAATATATAAAGATGGATATGTGTTAAAATTAATTTAATATTTGATATTAAATTAACTAAGTTTTATTTAATAATTAATTTATGAAATTAATTAATTTTTCTTTTTAAAATCAATACAGATTTTTTAAATCAAATTTTGATTTTACGATAAAAATGAAAAGGAGAAAAAAAAAAACAACAACGACAAAACACTAAAATGAAAAAAAAGTGATTTTCCATTATCCATCTTTGTAGTTGCTCACACATGAAGCATTTTCTTTGGCCTTGTCTTGTCCAAGCATGAGCTGCAACTCATGCAACTTTTTTCTTTGCAAGTTGGTCTGCAATATAATGAAGAGATTGGAGTGAAAATCGGGCACGTAATCTATAGAGATTTTGAGAAAAAATATGGTTTGAAGAAATAGTTCTTCAGCTAGTTTTTTGCAGTGAGCATTTCTCCTTCTACCCTTGATTCAAGTTTGTTTTGAGTCCCACAACTCAATCTAGAACACCAAGAGAATAGCGGGCAAGATCTTGAGGTGGTTTACAACAAGATTTAGAGAAGATAATAGTTGGTGAAGGAGCTTTGAAGAAGTTTTACAAGAGGTATGTCTTGAAACTCACTTGTTTCTGCAAAAGCATGCTTTATATTTTGCCAAAATTAGTGAATTTGAGTGCTTAGATGATTATTGTGCTTCCCCTGTTGTTAATACAATCCTAAAATTAGTATCAGAGCATCAAATAAGCATTCAATTCGGTTTAATGTTTGTTTGGTGGGTGTTTTATATGAGAAATAAAATTTACTAATTTTCTGAGTTTTGGCATTTTAATTCTCTTTAATTTCTCATTTAAATTTGTAATTGGATCTTGTTTAATGAGTTTTTATGTTTTAGCAAGAGTCTGTAATTTATTTGGAATCATTAGAGTCGAAATTAAGATGTAACTTAAAATCGTTGTTGAGGTTCCAGTTGCTAAGCAATAGTCTAATTCTAGACGCTATACTATGTGAAGTAAAATATCATATATTATACATCATAAGGATTCGTGCAAATTGTTTACAAACTATAGGACACGAGACTTTAGGGCATCTACCCTAACAATACATTGGAAATAGTCCGTTAAGACATATTTCGTGGTAAACGACTTCGATTTTGTCATGGTCGAGGAGTGTCCTCAAGTCCCAATCCTTGATACACTGTGAAATGTTCATGATGCATATGAGGTTGAAGGAACTTTTATGCAAGAGTGCCTATGAGCGGAAGTGGATCTTTCCGATTTAATTGTGACATAATTACCACACATACATTCTAACATACAGATATGCATTGTAAACACTAATTATTGGTATATGTAATAGAAAATTTGAATTCTTTATTATGTATCGCTAACAACTTGTGAGGTTGTTGACGGTGTGCACTTTTCGATAATGATAATGCGATACTACGTTCTAAATGTATGCGATGATAATGATATGCGTTCGTAGTATGTGTTCGTGTAGTGCGCGTGTCACAAGTTTCTTACGCTAGAACCAAGTATAATTCTAACGTAAGTTTCTCAGAGTGATTTGAGGTCAAACACGGGGATTGTGATGATTAATGAAATACTTATGTGGTATATACGACCGATAAACATAAAGAATAATGAATTGATTTGAGAAAAGTAAAATGCAGTAATCAGTAAAATGCGATAATAAAAGTAAAGTGCGATGATAAATAAAGTGCGATAAAGTAAAATGCGTTGATAATTAAATTGCGGTGATAAGTAAAGTTGCAGTAATAAAATAAGTTGCAGTAATAAAGTAGAATGCGGTGATAAATAAATGAATAAACAAATAATATAAAAGTTGAGGACTGGCTGTGAAGGTGTGCAAAAGTATCTGATAAATGCGATGGTGAGTCTTGTGAAATGAGTCAGAAAAAGAATGGGTTGAGGGAAAGGACATCACAAGTTCGTCAATCTTATTGAGGACGCAACTAAGGTTCCGCTTTCCCTTGGCTTACACCTTTCAGTGATCGGCCGCGTTCCTATATGTCTGTGGTGAAACAGGGATGAACGTGGTGAATGCAAGGTTGTTTTCATTTCTAGAAATACTTCCCGCTTTAGTTAACGCATTCTTCCAACCTTCTTTCGAGAGGCGGAATAACATCTTCACTTCTGCTCTCACAGGTGAAGATGCTATTGAGCATGCTTTAGCTAAACTTAGCTGATTTCTTCAACAAAGATTAACTTACTCGCTTAATCCTTCCCCTTTACCCTAGGGGATGAGTTACACATGGTGAAAGAAATGGATGATGAATGTATGGTGAAGAATAGAGAGATGATGATGAATACGATAATGACATTGAAATCTAAAGAAAAGCGTTTGATACAGATAGTGAATGCAAGATTAGAGATGAACACAGTAGATGAATATAAAATGAGAACAAATTCGGAAAGAGTGTCAATGTCTTGACACGGATCCCGATCGAGATGATTTGCTTGCCGGCGTGTGGTAGAAATGGAGTGGAAAACTTCCATCTCGGGCTTATTTTCCAAGTAGAAGTGATCTTTGCACAGAGCTTCTTCTTTGGGAATGGAAATAATTGCTTGCTCCAGAGACTTACCTCTCAGTCTTGTCTCGTCTTTCTCCCCAGATTTCTATAAATTGTCTCTTCAGACCAGCCTCCATTCTTTGAATTTAATGAAGCTATTTATAGACCTTAGCACCTTCTGTATCAGTGGTCCTGCTCTGGAAAGTTGATTTTTCCTCTCATGGCTTAGTGGAAACGTCTGCTCTACTCCACATTCAATTTTTTTCAGAATCGTACAATAGAAAAGTTGTACAATTTCAGAAGTCCTTGTGAATGCGTCGCTCTTTACATCTACGATTGATCGTCGCATACGGTGTAATTGCTTTGATATTTTTATCGATTGTCGCATGTGGTGCAAATGTGTTGATCATTTGTGTCCATGATCGATCGTCGCATATGCTGCAATTGTGTTGTTCTTTCTTTGTTCTTGAATGATTGCCGCATACGGTGATAATGCGACGTTCATTTTTGTTCTCGAGCGATTGTCGTATGCGGTGACCTGTTTTCCTACAAAACAAAGACTTGGACATTTCATTTTGCCATCGCAATGGGGTTAGCGGGTGTGCTTACGACACTACAATTTTCGTGTTTCTAAGCCAATTTCTATATGGTCGACGCAAATTTTCCTTCTTTTTGCCACATAATATAAATAAAACGGTATAAATAACTTGTATTTATACAAGTTATCAGCATGCTTTAACAAATAAATACAAAAGACCGAGAGACTTACCAGTTGAAGACAATCTTCACAAGAACATGATCCAATGTGAACGAACTCCTCTCATCCCTACTCATCCAGCAAGCAATCACCTAACAGCACCACGATCATCTACACGATCAGCAACACACGAACAAGAAGCAACTAGGGCGACACCACCACTCGAAGCCCTCAGTATTCTCGAAGTGAGAATCCAAAGGGTGGACTTTGATGGAATTGGTAGAGGGGGGGAGGAAAAGTGATCATATAAAACGAACAAACAAGTGGGAGATAACATAAGACTATCGTATAGGTTGGTGCTTGTTGTTTAGGTCGGGGTACACGATCGTGTACTAAACAAAAAGTGATCTTCTATCAAAAGGTAAGTGATTTTTTAGATCCGTTCAGCGCGCTAAGTGATCGTCTAGTAAACGTAAGAAATCGTTTAGAAATCAAGAGCGATCGTTTAGTATGCTGGTGTGTGGCGTTTAGGAAGGCGGGCCCTATCGTATAGGCTCTCAATGCTAAGTGATCAAATACTTTCATACCGTGAGAGATTTTTTCGTGTCTTCGTGTGTCTCGCAAAAATGAAAACTATTTTCATTTTTATTCTTCAGTTACAAGAATTGAATCGAACTTCCCACTTTCACACGAATTCGGAGAAAAATTCGGTCAATTATCTCATAACCGCCTAATTAATTAAATAATGAATATAATAATATTATATTCTTAACCTATAGTTTTATATCATATATGTACTATAGTGTTTTCTTCTCTACATGATTAATCATATTTATATCCAATTTTCTCCAAAATAATGTATCTCATACATTTAGTCAATTATATCATATATAATTAACCTGCTTAATTATATCATATACAATCGAACTATCTCTTGTCAATTTGAACATTTCAAACTGACTCAAAAACTTATTTTCAACTTTTATCCAAGCTACTAAGGGGACCTTATGGACCTATGGCTCGAAGCTCCAACGGTACGTGAATAGCTGCATAAACTCTTTAGCTACGAGATCCATCATCCGTTAACTGCCAGACATTCCACTAGAGACTGACTGTTGAACTCTTCTTATCACAGATATATTTCTGTGTCCATTGGATATAACCAATCATGAGTACGATAACCCTTCACAGATGCTCGTAAGTACAACTAGGCCAATTTACCATTTTCCCCTATAGTTACATCTCATTCCTTAAGTACCACTGATCCCTCTAATAAACAATACAACATAGTCCAACTATGTGTGACCACCTCTTGGGCCAAGAAAAGGTGTGTGGCGCCACATCGTTCAAGCCTTGGAATCAGCCCTTAAGCGAGTTATCTATCTACTTACCTTTGCTTCGGGGAAGGAGTGAATTCAATCTTGTGTAGCTGAGTTCCTAGCTCCCAAATCAGACAAATTCCCAAAGCGGTAGGTGTTAGTCGGCGGCCTGGCCACTCGCACCCATGCAAATCAAAGGACCGCCCTCAATGGTAGGATTTCCTAACTCACTCAGGATTGACGTCATGTTACCTATGGTCATCCTAATAGAGTGAAGTCTTTGTCATAAACAGTGTTATATAATGAGACGTTAATACTTCGTGGTCAGGTCTTATACAAACTCTTCGTATAGGATGCCCCCGCTCACATGTCCCCTACACGAATGATCAGGATCAGACCATCTGTGACAAGTCACAACACTTGTAACTATTCCACAAAGCGGTTCACATCCGTAGCGTTACCAGGATAAGGTTTCCCTCCTTTATCCATATACTACAGACCATTTTGGTTATCACTTAAGACACGATCCACTTATATATCACCACATACATGCTTAAGTTACATAAAGATAACTAGGAATTTTAGGTTTATTGGTTTGTGGTAAAGAAAATAAAACATTCAACTAAGCAAAATCAAGAAATAAAGTAAATATTTTATATTATACATCACATACGTTCGTACAAACTATTTACAAACTAAAAGACACGAGATTTTAGGACATTAACTCCAACAGTGTGGATGAAGGCTAACTTGTTGGCCCAACTTCACATTTTGGCTAGCATACCCGATGCATTGGCCAAAAGGGTTGAGAACATTATCATTGCACGTAAGATCATGGACTCGTTGCAAGAATTATTTGAATGTCAGTTCTTACTTTTTTAGCACAAAGGGATGGATGACAAAGAAACCAGTAGCGTCAGCTCCAAAAATAACCTCTAGTCTTTCTTGAATGTCAAGGGACTAAAAAAAGAAAGTAATTGTTGCTAACTCTAGAAAAGTTCATAGACGAGAATTGTTCTCTGAAATGGAACTTGGAGCTTATTTAGGTTTTGATACTGATCCCACTACTCTTCAGAAGAGGAAGAAGTCAAAAAACAGTAAATGTGATTTATTTGTCTTGGAGACGTGTTTGGTAGAGAATGATGATTCTGTCTGGATACTTTATTCAAGTATTACTAATCACGTTAGTTCTTCCTACCAAAGATTTAGTTCCAGGTAAATGTTGCAAGATGGAGAGTTGACTCTTCGAGTCGGTACTGGTGAGGTTGTTTTAGCTGTTGCTGTAGGCAGGCTAAAGTTATTTTTGGACAAGAAACATTATTTGTTACTAGATAATATTTTTGTAGTTCCTCATATTAAGAGGAACTTAATCTCAGTTTTTTGTCTCATTGAACAAGGTTATACCGTCTCCTTTCTGAGAGTAATGTGTTTATTTTCAAGAATGGTATAGAGATTGGTTTTGGTTCAATGGAAAATAACTTTTATGTACTAAGGCCGTTAGTCATAAAAGCCTTGCTTAATACTAAAATTTTCAGAACAGCGACAACTGCAAAAAGACCAAAGGTTTCTCCTAAGGAAAATGCCCATGTTTGCCATCTAAGGTTAGGTCACATCAACCTCAATAGGATTGAGAGTTTGGTGAAATTTGGACTTTTAAAGAATTTAGAAGAAAACTCCTTGCCGGTATGTGAATCATGCCTTGAAGGAAAGATGACCAAACGACCTTTTACTGGAAAAGGTTATAGAGCCAAGGAAATCTTGGACCTTATACATTCAGACCTTTGTAGTTCGATGAGTGTTATAGCTCAAGGCAGGTATGAATATTTCATCTCTTTCATAGATGATTATTCAAGATATGGGTATCTATACCTAATGCAACGTAAGTCTAAAGTCTTTGATAATTTCAAGGAGTATAAGGCTCAAGTTGAAAACTTGTTAGGTAAGAAGATAAAAATACTACAATGTGATCGTGGTGGAAAGTATATGGACCTCGAATTCCAGAACTATATGATAGAACATGGAATCACATCCCAACTCTTGGCCCTAGGTACACCTCAGCAGAATAGTGTATCAGAAAGGAGAAACAGAACCCTGTTGGACATGGTTCAGTCTATGATAAATTATGTTCATCTTCCGAACTCGTTTTGGGGAGTTGCAGTGGAAACTACATGTTATATTTTGAACAACCCTTGAAAAGTGTTTCTAAAACACCTTTTGAACTATGGAGAGGTCGTAAAGATAGTTTAAACCACTTTAGGATTTGGGGATGTCTGACCCACATGCTTGTGGCTAACCCTAAGAAGTTGGAACTGTGTTCGAAAGTTTGCCTCTTTGTAGGCTACCCTAAAAAAAAAGAGGTGGATACTTCTATAATCTGAGTAAGAACAAAGAGTTTGTGTTGACAAATGCTATCTTCTTGGAAGAAGACCATATCAGGGATCATAAACCACGAAGTAAGATTTTTTTACTGAGATTTCTACTGAGACTACTGAGAGTTCAACAAGAGTTGTTGAACAAACTGATAGATCAACAAGAGTTGTTGATGTCAGTTCATCTCGTCAACCATCTCAAGAGTTGAGATTGCCTTGACGTAGTGGGAGGGTTATGAACCCACCGGAACGCTACATGGGTTTGACTGAAGCCTAAAACGTCATGTCTAATGATGGTCGAGGATCCATTGTCTTATAAGCAAACAATGGAGGATGTTGACAGAGATGAATGGGTTAAAGCCAGGAAATGGAGTCTATGTACTTCAATTCTGTCTGGGAACTTATGGATCTGGCTGATGGGGTAAAACCTATAGGGTGTAAGTGGATCTACAAGAGAAAACAAGGTGTAGATGGAAAGGTGTAGACCTTTAAGGCTAGACTCGTGGCAAAAGGTTATACCCAGGTCGAGGGAGTGGACTATAAGGAAATTTTCTCATCTGTTATCATATTGAAATCTATCAGGATACTCCTGTCCATAGCCATATTTTATGATTATGAGATATGGAAAATAGACGTCAAGACTACCTTTCTGAATGGTAATCTTGAAGAGACCATCTACATGGCTCAACCAGAGGGGTTCATTGTTCAAGTTCAAGAGCAAAGAGTTTGCAAGCTTAATAAATCCATTTATGAGGTGAAACAATCATCTAGATCGTGGAACATTAGATTTGACAGTGAGATAAAATCGTTTGCCTTTGATCAGAACATTAATGAACCTTGTGTTTATAAGAAAATCATTAATAGCTCAGTAGCTTTTCTAGTACTGTATGTGGATGATATCCTACTCATTGGGAATGATGTAGGTTTTCTGAATGACATTAAAAAGTGGTTAGCCGCCCAATTCCAAATGAAAGATTTGGAAGAGGCATAGTATGTTCTAGGGATCCAGATCATTTGGGATTGTAAGAACAAGAGATTGGTCTTGCCTCAGACATCGTACATTGATCAAATGTTGATTAGGTATAGGATGCAGTATTCCAAAAGGGGTTTATTAACCTTTAGGCATGGAATTGTTTTGTTTAAGGAGCAATGTCCTAAGACACCTCAAGAGGTTGAGGAGATGAGGCATATTCCCTATGCTTCCTAGACCTGAAATTTGCTATGCAATAGGGATTGTCAGTTGATACGTGTAAATTGTGATGTGTTATGGTGTGAGATTGCGGTGATATGTGTTATGCGGTGATCATGCAAGTTTTCCTAACAAGTCCCAAGTATAAGCCTTCTTAGGTTTCCTGGTAAGTCCAGGGTCGAACACAGGGACTACTAAGTTGATAAAAGCGTAGAGTTACAATGAGTGTGCAATGAAGGGGTTGAGAAGGGGTTTAGCTAACATTTCCTAAGATTGTGCACAAATTATGCGATCATGCTACACATAAATATTAGTACTACATTTCTCAATGCAGAATGCCAAAATTCCTATTTCTAGGACACATGCGATGTGTATGCGAAACAGTCGATAAGACTTATTTCTAAGCCTCTACTCTTGCCTATGCGATGATAAATGATGTACACATAAAACAAGGTGACCGCATACAATCACTCATATTTCTAGCGCGCATGCGATGTGTTAATAGAAATAGAACTTATGTCTAAGTTTCTATTTCTTGCTTATGCGATTCTAATCCGACTCTCTTAAGCCTAGATTCTAATATGACTCTTTCAAGCCTAGATTCTATCTTTAGACTACTCTCTCAAGTATGTCCAAATGATGAATGATGCATATATAAGACAAGATGGTCGCATAAAATGTAAATCTTAAGTCATGCTAACTAAATACATCTCAACCTATTTAGAATTTTAGCTACTCATGTGTGGTATAGAGAGATTAAACATAGATTGAAATGAGATTTCCATTTTCTGTAAATATAGTATTGAATACAAAATATCAAATGGATTTGAGAGATAAGAAGCCCAGTAAGCAATGTCTTGCTTCCCGTGGCCTTTTACACTACTCTTTTTCACTCCAACTCTGTTCTAGATGTATATTATTGCTCTCACAAGTGTTGGCCCTCTCTTCTTTATGTTGCTTTCCGGTAGTCTCTTGATCTGTACAGAAATGATCTCTCGACTTCCTCATCTCCTTGCTCTTCTCCATTCTCTAAGTATATGTATAAATATGTGCATGAACAGACTAACTAATTAACTTTTTCTTACTGACTCCCTTCCCTTTTACACTGGTGGCCTTCGGTATTTATAGATTTCAAGCTGAAACAGTGTTTCTTACTAATGATTGCAATGATGGGCGACAATAATTCCCCTTCTTTGATGCGCCGATTAATGGTCACCGAAAGTTGAGTGTACTTGCTATAGTGTGGCTTTTAACGACTTGTCAACTAAATTCGGAATCAACCGTTATTAGCTTTCCGTCCCATCATGATTTATTATGCTGTTGCCTTGATGCAAGGTCTTTATGCAGCCACCTTTTTAAGAATCTTCTCACGATCGCAATCTTCAAGCGTGCTGACGCATTATGCCTTTGGATCACAATTTCATATGCGGCATCGCATTATTCCTGCACAAAATAGGTAAATTAACTGCTTTTATGCGATGAGCGCTCACGATCACAATTCCTTTCAGTTTAGTGCTTTTGGACATGATATTGTTTATTTTACCATCGCATTCTCTCATTGTTTTACTTATTCCAGCTGTAATAACATGTATTTCTACTAGTTATCATCAGTCGTTATCAATCCAATCCAGGATTAGGTCACTAGACGTCGGTCAAAAGGATTCTCAAGTATCTTCGGAGAATGAGAGACTATATACTCGCGTATGGAGATAAGGATTTGATCCTTACAAGATACACAGACTCTGACTTTCAGACTGATAAAGATTCTCGGAAATCGACATCAGGGTCAGTGTTCATTCTATATGGAGGGGCTATAATTTGGCGAAGCATCAAGCAAGGATGCATCACAGACTCCACTATGGAAGCTGAATACATAGCCGCTTGTGAAGCTGCTAAAGAGGCTATTTGGCTTAGGAAGTTCTTTACAGATTTAGAAGTTGTTCCAAATATGTCTTTGTCGATCACTCTCTATTGTGATAACAACAGGGCTTTGGTAAATTCAAAGGAACCTCGGAGTCATTGTAGAGGCAAACATATCGAATGGAAATATCATTTAATCAGGGAGATTGTGCATCGCGGTGATATGATAGTCACGAAGATTATGTCAAAGCACAATGTTGCTGATTCGTTTACAAAGGCCCTAATGGCTAAAGTGTTTGAGGGTGATTTGGAGAGTCTAGGTCTACGGGACATGCGGCATCTTGTCTAGGGCAAGTGGAAGATGATACTAGGGTATAAAGTATGCCCTAGTTTATTGTATATTGTATTGTTTTTCATGGATTATGCATTAGTCTCCCTAGGCATTAGGACAAGTGGGAGATTGTTGGGATTAGTGTCCTAATTCTCCCAGAGTCTCATAGTTTGTAAACTTTGTACACACATTGTTATTAATAAAATAAGAGTTATTTTATTTGCATTTACTCATATCCTATAAACTAAGATCCATGGTTATTTCATGTAAAATTAAGCATGTATGTGAGACATACAAGTGAATCATGCATTAAGTAAAATAACCTAAATGGTTTGTAGTATAAGGATAGAGGAGGGATACCTTATCCTAGTGACACCATGGATGTGACTCGCTTTGTAGATGTTTACAAGTGTTGTAAAGTGCTATAGATGGTCTGATCCCGACCATTCATGTGAAGACATACGAGCGGTGGTGTCCTATATAAAGAGTTTGTATAAGACCGGGCCATGAGATGATTCGTCTCTTTATAGAACACCGTTGATAATTGAGACCTACATCTCACTAAAACGACCATAGGTGACATGACCTTAATTATAAGTATTTTTGGAACCCTTACCTTTGAGGGTGGTTCTTTGATTAGTATGGGTGAGAGTAGCAAGATTGCCAACTCAACGAGCCTACCTTTTTGAGGATTTGTATGATTGGGGAACTAGGAACTCAATTACATAAGATGGAATTCACTCATTCCTCGAAGCATGGAGTAAGTAGATAGATTACTCCCTTAAAGGCTGATTCCGGATCTTGAACAGAGTGGCCACACCCTCTGTTTGGAAGAGAGGACTCAGTCAAAATAGGACCATGACTTATTGTTTATTAGAGGAATCAGTGGTATTTAAGGAGTTAGATGTAACTACAGAGGCAAAACGGTAAATTGGTCCATCTGTATTTATGATCGATTTGTGAATGGTTATCACACTGTTGATTAGTTAATATGGACACAGAAATAAATCTGTAGTGAGAAGAGTGCAGCTGTCAGTTTTTAGTGGAGTGCTCGGCAGTTAACGAATGGTGGATCCTGTGACTAAAGAGTTTAGTCAATTATTCACGTACTGTTGAAGCTTTAAGCTACAGATTCATAAGGTCCCCTGGGTAGCTCAATGGGTTCAAGTTGACAATCAAATTTTGGGTTGATTTGAAGTATTAAAATTAATAAGAGGTAATTCAATTATATGTGATATAATTGGTGTAATGTATGAGATACATTATTTGGACGAATTAATGTAAATATGATTTACATTAAGTACCATAAAATAGAAAAAGAACTATGGTTTATATGTTTCATATGATGAAATATTAAAACTATAGGTTATAAATATAATATGATAAGTTGGTTATTATATTTATTTATAATATATTAATTATTTGATAATTATTTCTTTTTTTCTTTTAAGAATTGAGTGGAAGGTTATTGGTAGTTTTATGGTAACCGTGAGATAAAAGAGAAATTGTTTTCCTAAATTTTAGAAGTGGCTTCATTCAAAAAGTACTCACGGAAATAGGCTATCAAGTGAAAATTGTTTTTAAAGCGATAGCCGTTGAGAGATTGAACGATTGTTTAAGAGTTGACAATACGATCATTGATCTTTTGATCATTGCTACACAATCGAGTAGTAAAAGTCTATACGATAGGCTTCCGTTTACTAAATGATCAAGCACATTATCTATCCGATAAACCAACTTCTTATCTCCCACTTGCTCCATCGTCTACTCGATCGTAGATCTCCAATCTCTTCCTCAAGCCAAGATCATACAGAGCTCACAACTCCTAGATTCTCACACCGAGAATACCAAGGTAACATTTGTGGTAGTGTCTTTACTTAGTTCATGAATCGAGTTAGACTTGATTAGGTTCGAGGAGCTGTTGGTTGTTTGTTGTGTACGTGGTCGTGTTGTTCCAGTCATTGCATTCGAGTGCATTGTTGGACACTTTGGACTGATCAAGGAATTCTTGAAGAATGGTTCTTCAAAGGTACGCATACTCTATCCCTTGATTCTTATTGTAGCATGTTATAATTTCGGTATATGCATAACTTGTTTGATCCGGAGCTTCAGATCTTAACCACTGGCCCCAATTAACTCGAGAACTTAACCTCTCTGTGATTTCTTTGTTCTCCAGCCTACTTCCTTTGAGGTTTTTCTCTGGCAGGCCCACATACAGAAACTAAACTTCTTCAGCTTTCAAATGGCACTTGAATCTCTCAGATAGCACGAGAAAATTGTCCAAACCAAGCCTTTTAATTTGAGGTGCTTGCTTGTCCTTCCCAAGCAACTACCTGCTTGTTCAACAATTTAAAGATTCGAATTCCAGAGTAAATAACTCAAATTCTAGACCT
Source organism: Benincasa hispida (assembly GCF_027475165.1). NCBI lineage: Eukaryota > Viridiplantae > Streptophyta > Magnoliopsida > Cucurbitales > Cucurbitaceae > Benincasa > Benincasa hispida. The sequence continues at coordinate 22,614,115 of NC_143487.1, forward strand.
CATCTTAAGAAACTTCCTTCTGTAATATTTTTAAAATTGAGTTAAAAACCTTATATTAAAATTTCAGCTAAAAAATCCTCACGGTTTGGCCGAAAACTGCAAACCCTTTACACTACCCCGGATTCACCTGCGAATCTGTCCTTCCTATACATTTTTAAGTTTTCAGCTCGATTCCTTTGGATTTTCCTTTTGACAACCCTCATAAACTAGACTCACACTGATTTCTAATGCTTTGGAATCACCTCAATAGCACGAGTAGATTGCCCGAAACGAACATTTAAAGTTGGCTTACCTATTTATACTCGAGGCTATGAGCTGCTATTATTTACTAAATTGCCACCAAGCCCAAACTCATGGTCACTTGCACAAGTCCATCACCAATCCTTAGGCTATCACCTAGGCAGCCTTCACTTGCCCTTGTCTAACCATGCCACAACCTCAAGCCATGCCTTGCCTTGCACATCACGATTGCCTAGCCTCATCATACAGACCACAACTTAGCCATCGACAAGCTCACCTAACCTCCAATGACAAGGTCATTGCCCACTAAACCTCCTACCAACGCTCGTGGCATCCTATGCCTAGCTCTACTCTTAGCCAAATTTCTTACTTGCTAGGCTACTCCTATCCACCTAAGGCACACACTTTGCAATACTTACAACCTTCTTTCAACACTCTTTTTATTCTTCAATTTTCCCTACAAATTAGAATTAACTCAAATTTTAACCAATTTATTAATTTAATCACATTATTAAACATACTTAAGTGGGAAAAATAAAGCTTGGGGTTTAAAGCTACTGACTATGCGATGAACATGATAGTCTATACGATCGTTTAGCACGCAAGCCATGCGTCGAGTATCAAAATTTCAACTTGAGTAAAGAGGAAACAAATCTGTATAAAAAATTAATTTAATAATAAATTGATAACATAGTTATCAAAACTAAATCTAAGGAAAAAGTTTTTCTCAAATTACCTAACAAAATTACATGGCCATCAACTAAAAGGGATCAAATGGAAAATCAATAGTTGCCTTAGATCCTTTTAAATAGTATAGATAGATTACCTTTTAAAACTTCATATGCAAGCTTTTACCATTGTTTAATATTATTTTTTCAAAATATCATAATAAACTAAAGAACAACATCATGCGACATAAAAAAAAAAAAAAAGAAAAATCATTCAGAATAAGAGGATAAAAATGTTAAAAAAAAAAAAAAAAAAAAGACATTGGCCTTTAATACAAGGTTGTGACTTGTGAGATAGAAAAATATGGGAGAAATAAATATTCTCCCAGACTTGCACCATATCTTTAGCCTGTTTGATAAAGAAAGAAACCTAAGTTATATCAAGCACATTCCCACTTAGGGATCGTTTGTTTAGTGGGAGAGTCTAAAATTTTTGTGGAGTAGATATATGAATTACTGTATTTATTTTACAGTCATGTAAGATGTCTGGACATATGGAGATTTCTAGCGGATGTCTTTACGGAAGATATTTCGAGAGTTTTAGATGCTTTCTTGAAACATGAGTTTTCTAGTTTCTAAGGGCATCCCATTTTTACTTTCTTAACCCTTCTTTTTCTTTTTTTCTTTGGTTATCTTATAGTTATTTTTATTTTTTAGATATTTAAATTTAAATTAATATTTATTTGATAAAAATATTAAATTAATATATATTATTTTGTTGACAAAAATAATAAACATGTTGAGAAAAAATATATATATTTATATCTTTATCATGTAATTGAAATAGAAAAGTAAAATTTATAGAAGAACGATATGCATGGTTTTGAAGTTTAATTAGACAAAGAAACACAGTGGCTATGTATTGAATATCCTTCAATAATGAGTGGTAACATGTTGCTCAGCGTAGGACAACATGCATATAATAATTAAATTTTTTCTTCAAATATCTAGTGGCTCCAAAAATTGTAATCGGAACTCATCGTCGGAACGTCCGCCGGAAAATTGGTTCCGCCGTGACTGCTGGAAACTGCCACCGCCTGTATTTCTGGATCATTGTTGGGTTCGTGAACCAATTTTTTTAGTCTCTCTATCAGTTTTGTTCCTCCAAATTCATACACCACGTCTTCAATCTACTCCCATAATAACCATCCAAAAAAAAAACAATCATTTTAGTTCATTTTTATTTCATGATATTTGTTTTATATCTTTTAAAAATTTAAAAGTTAAAGAAAAAGAGTTTTCAAGCACTTAATCTTGTTTTTAGAATTCAACGAAAAATTCAATTATTCATGAAAGAAAACAAACATTAATTTTAAAAACAAGAAAACTAAAATCAAAATCATTATCAAACGAAATTTAAGATATGTGTTTGATATCCAATTGATTTTAAAAAATTAAGTAATTTACAAAGAATACTTACACTTATTGGACTCTTTTGTTTTATTATATACCTTTTTATGAGTGTTTTTAAAATTCAAACTTCAAATTTTGAAAAAAAAAAAAAAAAAGTTTTGAAGCAATATAAAACAAGAAAAAACTATATAGTTAGAAAATCATGGAAAAGAAGCAGAGTTTTCAAAACAATTGAAAACTTCTAATGTTACATAGACACACATACTCCTTCCACTAGATTGTCGCATGTCACATAATTTTTAAATACTTAATTTGTTTATAATAATGACGGTTTTTTCATGCTTATCAAATAGGTTTAATAGATTAGAATATGCCTGGAAAAAAAAATCCAGTACTATAGGACTAGTTTACTCCATTCATTAAGCACGTTATTCACACAATTCTTAAATGTTTTTTTTTTATATATATATATGGGCATTGAATAAATGAAGTTTGTACTACCGTAGTATGCTAGAAAAATTTTCGAACATATACCTCAACGTGGAGCGAATATATGATGGTGTTTTCTAGAATGGAATAACTAACATTGATGATCTCGACTCGCTTCTCATTAAAGATATGAATAATATCATAAAATATAGACCGATCCTTCAACCCAATCGTTAAAACCACCTCCACAGCAGAAACCATTTCTTTGATTTTCAGTTAAGGTACATTTCTATTCTGGCTCATCAACAATACCGTGTATAACAACGACGACGATGACATTTTCGACTTTCTCAAAAGTCTCTCCTTCTTCTATCTCCAGTGATTTAATGTACTTTATTGCATCTTCTATCTAATTAGACACTATTAGTGGTAGCTCCTACAATTTTTTAGTGAATAAAGGGCACCATTAATACCGTAATAATAGTTCAGATTGAAGAAGGCTGGAAAGTTTGGCTGGGAATTGGAATTGTCCTTTGGACTTCCCTTTTCTTCTTCGTATTATTGCCTCAATGATAAAATTGAATAATACAGCCTTTCTTTATACAAATTTTGACCTAATTCTAACAATGGTAATGATACAAGGAGGAATAGGAATATTACAAATAGCACACTATGATTGGAGAGTGGTAAACAAATTTTTAACTACCTTAGTGAGTCACTCCTTCTTCCTCTACCTTGGCCTTTCCAACATTCCTCCTCAAACTAGAGGGTACTTTAAGTACTCCTAGTTTACCTTGTAATGTATAGAAGTGTGTGTTGTTGAGTGGCTTTATGAGACAATCAGCAAGTTGATCGGTCGACGGTACATAGTGAATATTGATATGGCCTTTGAGAACATGGTCTCGGATGAAGTGAAGATCAATTTCGATATGTTTAGTTCGAGAATGAAACATCGAATTTGCTGCTAATACACCTGCTCCTTAGTTGTCACACCATATAGTAGGTCTAGTGTTGGACTTTAATCCCATCTCACCTAGTAGTTGTTGAAGCCAGAGTACTTCTGAGGTGGCATGAGCAAATGCTCTATACTCAGATTCAGTGATTGACCTTGCTACCACAGCTTGCTTCCTCGAGGACGAGGACACGATATTATTTCCCACAAGTACAGTAGGCTGCTACTGATTTTCGATCATCTAGGTTGGAAGCAAAGACGGCATCCGAGTAGGCAAAAATGTGGAGATTCGGGCTCGATTGAAAGTATATTCCATAATGTTTTGTGCCACTGATATACTGAAGCACCCTTTTTGCTACTTGCCAAGGAACATCAGTTGGGGATTGCAAGAAATGACTAAGTTTATTGACAGCATATGTGATGTCGGGTCTTGTGTGTGTTAAGTATTGAAGGGCTCCTATGGTGCTTCGATATATAAATGGTTCAGACATAGGTTGGCTAGCCACTTTATACAATTACAACCTTGAACTGTTGGTGAGAGAACTGGTTTCACATCAGACATATTAAGCTTTTGCAGTAAATCATCAACATACTTTGACTGGTTTATCAGAAGGCCAAATTCCAGATAGTGTACTTGAATTCCCAGAAACTATCTAAATTGGCCAAGGTCTTTAAGTGCAAAATGTATGTCTAGTGTTTGTATGAAGTATTCTGTAAGTTTTGTGTTGTTACCTGTGACTATAACATCGTCTACATAGACAAGTAGATAGATTACCAAGCCTTCCTTGTGGTAGATGAAAAGAGAAGTGTCAGATCTTGACTGATAGAATTCCCATTGTTTAAGAACAGAGCTGAGGATTGTATTCAAGGCTCGTGGTCTTATTTCAAACCATATATTGCCTTGTCCAGCTTGCAGACATGCTATGGATACTGAGTGCTTACATAGCCCAGTGGTTGGCTCATATAAACTTTCTCAGTTAATCGGCCATTTAGGAATGCATTATTGAAATCAAATTGCCTCAGCATTCACCCGTGTGTTATAGTAGCACTAATGACTACTCTGATCATTGATGACTTTACCACAAGGCTAAATGTTTCAAAGAAATTGACTCCATCATGTTGATGAATCCGCTTTGCTACCAATCGTGCCTTGTACCACTGTATTGTCCCATCCATGTTTCTTTTGAGGCGAAATATCCACTTGTTTCCAACAACATTCTGAGATGGAGAAGGAGGAACGAGTGTCCATGTTTTATTTCTCATCAGTGCCATGTATTCCTCATCCATTGCCTTTTTCCATTATGGGGTCGAAAGTGCTGTATTGATTCCAGTGGGCTCTGTTTGAGACCAGTCAGTTGCTTTGCTTGTGATCCAGGCTTTTGGTTTAAAGATGCCAGCTTTTGCTCAAGTGATCATAGACTGGGTCAGAGTAGGTGGGGGATGGGTGGTGATGATTGGCTAGGATGGATCTGTAGGGGTTGAGGTAGAGTGAGGATGTAATGTCTGAGGTAGGACTGGGCTGAAATGGTCATCAGAGAATGTTTGAGGTAGGGTCTCGGATGGAGGTTATTGTGATGCATATTGTTGTGAGGGTGTCTGGTTTGTAGAGGGTAAGGTTCGAGGGATAGTCGGTGATTGAGGTAGAGCATTGAGGATGGGTTGAAGGCTTGGGACTAATCATTCATTGAGGTGTGTAGAACCGGATGGGGTTGTCACATGGACTATCGTGTTGGACGATGGATGGTCCACGATCGATGGGCTTACTGCAATCTTCTTGTCTTTGTTTTGTACAATCGGTCTACACGATGAGGACTGGGCGATCATCTTGTCTTTTGCCTGTGTGATCGTACTACACAATGAATTCTGAACGATCGTGTTGCCTTTCGACTGGACGATCGTTCTAAATGATGGACACTGAACGATTGTATTGTTTGGCATTTGGGCAATTATTCTACACGATGGGATCTGAACGATTGTATCATCTTGTGTCTAGGCAATCGTTCTATACGATGGGACCTGAACGATTGTATCGTCTTGCATCTGGGCAATCGCTACACGATGGGGCTTGAACGATCGTGTTGTCTTTCGTCTGAGTGATTGTACTAAACGATGGAGGTTGAACGATCGTATTGGTTGGCATCTGGGCGATCGTTCTCTACGATCGTGCTGTCTTAGCGATCGTTGTGTCTTTTATAGAGTATGTCGTCTAGGCGATTGGACTAAACGATGGTTGTTTAGCGATCGTTGACCCGATCGTCTGGACGATCGTGGTGCACGATTGATTTTCAAATGGAAACTCTTATTCATCAAACTTCACATGTCTGCTTGTATAGATCCTATTAGATAGACTGAGGCATCTGTACCCTTTGTGGAGTGAGTTGGGACCAATGTCCACACATTTCTCCGAGTGTAATTGGAATTTTTTACTGTGATAAGGCCATAGATACGGGTAGCAGGCATACCCAAAGGTCCTAAGATTAAGAAAATCAAGGTTAGACCCAAATAAGACAACAGCGGATGATTTACCTTGTAAGCCTGAGGTAGGCATGCCATTAATGAGATTGGCAGCAGTGGACAATGCCTCCCACCAAAAGCTTAAACGCATGGATGCTTGTGCAAGTAGCGTGAACCCTATTTCTATAATGTGTCGATGCTTGCGCTCGGCCCTGCCATTTTGTGCTGAGGTATATGGACAGGTCTTCCAAATTAAAATCCCTTTGGTCTGACAGAGGTGGTGTATTTTTTCATATTCTTTCCCATTATCTGATTGTAATTTCTTTATGCCAGTGTTGAATTGATTTTGTATTAGTTGTTGGAAGTGTTGAAAAGCTGTCAGTGTTTCACTTTTCTGTTTCAGAGGATATAACCACACATATCTTCTGTGATCGTCTAAGAAGGAAATATAATATTGATATCCATCAGTGGATTCAATAGGAGCAGGCCCCCTACATCAGTATGTATAATTCAAGTATGTGAGAAGCTTGAGACTGAAAATTTGGAAACGGTAAGGCAGATAACTTTCCCAATTGACAAGAATGACAAAACTTATTTCCTTCATTTGATTTAACAGGGAGTTTACATTCTCTAATCACATATTCTAAAGTTTTAACTGATGGATGTCCTAGTCTCCTATGCCAAACAACTCTTGACTCAACTACATTAATCCTCATTCCAGATAGAATTAAAGCAGTTGACTGGTTACTTTTGTACTGAGCTGATCTTTGGTTCTCTGCAGCATCATGTTTCACTACAGCCCCTCGAAGTCTGTACAGCCCTCGGTCAAGCTCCCCTTTCAGCAATATACTGCCTGTATCCTTGTCCTTAAGGACACAACAACCAGTGTGAAATTCAACTACCACAGCATTATCATGTGCTAACTTTGATATACTAATGAGATTCTTGGCTAAGTTAAGCATACACAAGACATCATGCAAGATAAATTCATTCCTTCCATCAGATAAGCAAGATTGACCAGTGTGAGTTATGTGTAGTTGTTCACCATTACCTACAGTTACCAATTCATTACCTCCATATTCGGTTGGATTATTGATATTGTTGTAGTCTGGAGTGACATGTTTGATAGCCCCACTGTCTATGTACCAATTTGGATAAGTTACTATTTCTGGTGTGGCCATGAAGGGGTTAGAAGGCTGAGCTGTCGTGAATAGGGCAGTTGTGTTGTTTTTGGGGCCGACTGACCCTTGGTTTCCTCTGCCTTGTCAAGTCGTCTGTGAGTATTCTTTATCATATCTATGATAACACACTAGGGCTGAGTGACCATACTTCCCGCACACTTGGCATATTGGTCTGTTTGAATTATTGTAGCGACCTCTTCCTCGACCTCGACCACCTCCTTGTCCATTAAACAGGTTGTGACTGTTGTTACTTCCTTTGGAGCTATTTCCCTGCTGTCGACCTCCATTAAATGAGGGATTGAAGTGTGGTTTACCACTATTTAGATTCCTGCTAAATGCTACATTGACAGAGGGTTGTTGTGCAAAAGTACTATGTATTTTGATAGAGTTTTGATGCTCCAATCTTTTTTCATAAGACAGTAACTCATATTTCATATCTAGCCATGATATACCTGGTTTACCTTGGATGCCTACTACCACCGAATTGTATTCTTCATCTAGACCGAGAAGGACTTGTGAGATGAGGGCTCTTGTCGACACAGGGCTGTCGGTTTGTGCTAGATTTTTGGAATGAAGTTTCATGAGTTTGAGATACTCACTCATCTTTTGGCCTCCTTTCCTTGTCTGTTGAAAGAGTTGTCTCAAGTAATCTTCTTCTGCTCTTGATTGAACTCTGAACAGCTCCTGAATAGCCTGCCACAATTCCTTGGCAATTTCATATCCTATGAGTTGAACAGCCACATCCGGTGCCATCGAATTGTACAGCCATCCTAGCAAGAGTTGGTTGACTGCAAGCCAAGCTTCATACTGTGGGTTGAGTAATCGTTCCTCTAATGAGCTCACTCTGTCATCGCTGGTCATTTGAGAGCTTGAAGTCGCTTCAGAAGTGGTCGGAATGAACATTGGTGGCAGGGTATTTGATCGGAGAGGTGGCCTTCAAGTTTGTAACTCCTGAGGATCGGGAATGCGAGGGTCTTCCACAGCATGAAGTTCCCTCATTCAAGCTTTGTGGTGGTGAGTTGATTCAGTAGTTGATTGAGCAGCGGTGTGGTGAACTTAACAGCTCCTGCGGAGGTGTTGTTTCCAGTGAAGGTGGTGTCAACCATTTTTGTCTCTGAGACCAAGTTAAGATTGAAGAAGGCTGGAAAGTTTGGCTGGGAATCGGAGTTGTCCTTTGAACTTCCCTTTTCTGTTTTCTTCTTCGTATTATTGCCTCAATGATAAAATTGAATACTACAACCTTTCTTTATACAAGTTTTGACCTAATTCTAACAATGGTAATGATACAATGAGGAATAGGAATATTACAAGTGGCACACTATGGTTGGAGAGTGGTAAACCAATTTTTAACTACCTTGGTGAGTCACTCCTTCCTCTACCTTGGTCTTTCCTTTTTCATTTCTTATTTCTTCTCTAACAATAATAAATGGGAAAAAAAAGATAAAGATAAAAAAGAAAATGAAAAAAAAAAAAAAACAGACATTTGAGTGAGGGGTTGGGAGGAGGGAATTCAATTTGGAATAAAGTGATTTCATTTTGTTTCTGCGATTTTTTTCCATGACCTTTCTTTCAACTTTATTAATAATAATATTTTATGAGTTCATCTGACAATTTCCTGCCATGAAATAATAATAATAATAATAAGATTCAAATGTAAGAAAGATTAAAATGGAGTTATATGTATATATAAAATGGTGTTATATATATATATAGGGGAAGAAAGGGTTGTGATGTAAAATTAGACATGAGGGATTGGCGTTTGATGAGGATAGACGGATCACGTGGTCAGCCGTCATGTTGGAAAAATATTAGTACGAATATCAGAAAATAAACACAACACATTGGCCGTTCTTTTGGGATAAATTATTGGAGCAATATTTATTTCAGTTTTCGAAACTATTTCGTTTATATTTCAAATATTGATTTAATTTCTCAAAATATTAATAGAAAGAGGGTAACAAAATATAAAAACTTATAGGTAGAATCTATGAAGTACAGATACAGATATGGCTACACGATACGGATACGATCGGATACAACTATTCGTCAATTTCTAAAAAATTAAGATATGGATACGTCTAAGGATGCATCATTTTATATATATATATATATATTTCTAAAAAACGAGGATACTGATACGTTAAAAGATACATTTTTTTCTTTAAAAAAATATAGGATATAGATAAATTTAGCATACAAGTAAACAATAGCACAAAATAGAATACAAAAACTGCAATACAATACAAAAAAAGCAACATCTAAGATGTTGAAGTACAATAGTTAATAAAATGCAATAGAAAAGTGACTCATATTGTAAAGAAGAAAAAGAAGAATATTAGAGAGAGAAGTATGAAGATAAACGAAGAACTTATTGTTGAGGATATCAAAATGGTTTATTGGTGAATTTTGTGGGGACTCAAATGTAAAGATGGAGATTAGATGATTCTAGTCTAGGGTTTGGTCTATTATTTTTTTTCTTTTAATTTTGGACTCGAGTAGTGAGCTTTTTAAATAGGTTGCCTTAGTTTAGACTGGGAAAGATTAAATGAGTTACTTGTCTTTTTTCTTAAAAAAAAGTACGCATAGAAATAGATACGTTCAATCGCGTGTTCGATACATATCTAGAAAGTATCTGAAAGTATAGATATGTCAAATCGCATGTCAGATACGTATCTGGAAAGTATCTGGAAGTATCGGTATCTGATATGTGTCTTATACTGATTCTTTGCCTCACATGAAATATTCGTGCTTCATAGGGTAGAATTAGTATTTATAAGCACTACTTACAAAATTGGATTACGTGATATTTTTCCAATGTCAAGTAAATGATATACTTGACTCTTATAAAAACATCGAGTATTCGACTGTCAATTATAATGTGATAACTTGAGTCTGAAAAAACGTCAAGACAAATATTTCTTGATACAATTTTCGTGTCAGGAAAGATAATACAGTTGACACTGATGCACTGATGTTAAGTGGATTAATTCTTAACATTTATTACGTATCATATGTGATTACTCTTGACATTTTTTATTTGTCAAATATTTTTTTTCTTGACATGAAATAATGGACAAGTAATCTAATTCTTGACACATTTCCAACATAATCTATGTTTTTTTTTAAAATTAAATTCGAATTTAATTTTCATTTCTCATTTCTTGCATTACATGTGTTCCAATAAGACAATTTCATCAACTAAAATAAACAGTTGCACATATTTCAAGTCTACATAGCCCAATATATCCAATGTAACTTAACAATTTCATTCGTCTATTACCTTTCATTGTATATGAACGATTCAAAAATTTACAAGACCAATCCACAATAGAATATACTCTATCAACCTGCCCCAATATATGATGATAATTCCAAAAATCACAAGACTAAAATCATATCCCCCATCACACATTTTTTTGAAGTATATAACCTATAATGGCTATGAATAAAACATTTACACAAAAAAGTTTTGGGAATTTCCAAGTAGCCACATACACAAAATTTATAGGAAGTTCATCAGATATAGCGGCCTAAATATAGCCCATTCCACGCATACTTCATTCAATTCAAGTTGCGAGTACGAGCTCCTCGTAATAGAACATAAAAAGTCAAATATACATTATTTACACTATTTACACTATTTATAATGTTACAATATATGTAAGTAGTTTAAAGACATACCACATCTGTGATAACTATTCTTCTCTTTAGTCATGATTTCTCGCATATATTTCATAACATAATACCCATACTCGAAAATTCCCACTTGTAAAGGACACTACAATACAAAACCAATAATTAATACATATCATACAGATGCACTAAATATACATCATTCTATTTTTTTTAATGCTCTTATACTTGTCTTTACTGTTTTCCAAAATGTGGTTTTTCGTGTCTTTTGCAAATTCTTTTGAGACTAAAAAATCGCCATTGCACTATATTTGCCAAAGAGTATAGTATAATATTCAAAATGAAATAAACTTTACACACAAAAAAAAAAAAAAAAACCAACAAAGTTAGCTTATATATTTGATATCTTCTTGTGAACTTGTTCTCAATGAGTAAAGATGGTACACTACGTCATCATACGCATTAATAAAAATTAATGACCAATGATCACTAAATAAAATACACAACTAATTAGTATAGAACATGAAGGTAGCTCATTACTTTAACATTTTCTTGGGCTAAAAGCACATAACTTTTTTTACTCCCTCATAGACTAAATATACAAAATTTTCTACCTAATTTTCTCATATTCCATTATTTGGTATACAAGTTCCAAACACAATTCCACATTGAAAAAAAAAAACAGAAAAAAAAGAAAGTGATTTTGCTTTCAAGTCACTAAGAAGTAAGGTAGAACATGAGTATAAGGAGCAATAACTAATTATACTTACCCGAGATTATAAGGAGCAATAATTAATTGATTGTGTTTGGAAGCCATTAATCTACTACAAAGGTTCAGAGCTCTAACTTCTCGAGTATTTTGGCCCGCGGATATAAGAGATCAATGTACAAAAATGTACTTCGACCCTTTATTTGAATCAACAATGAACGAGTGTAGGTACTTACAATAATAGATCAAACACATTAACTTACTACTAATTAATAAAGTGATAATATATCATAAGCAAATAACATTTACTTACGTGATATAAGCCACCATTGATAAAGTCTTCACTTTTTGCATGCTACAAAGTTTGATCACATCTTTTCGTAGAACATAACTCTTTCGGCCAAAACCAAAGAGCTCAACAGGTAGTTGGAATGAAATACTAGTCCCGTCTACCATTACTATTAGGTCTGCTTCTTCTTCGATGGGCCTGCTTCTGCAAAAGAAAAACAATTTTAGCCCAAATGATGAAAAATAAAAAGGCCCATTTTCCTTGATCCAATTCTTGAAGCCTAGATCTTTGCCCCAAATTCTTGGTTGGTAGAGAACTAGGTTGAGAATTGACCACGATTTTCCAACTGATTGCTAGCAAGTGGATGATCCCACTGAAACTTTGTCTGATGGAAAAATTGAAAACAACTTGTTTGTGATGGGTGCAAAACTAAAATTTCTCTCTCTATCTTTCAGTTTCTCTCGATCTACCGCCTTTCTGTGTTCTTTCTTTCTTCTAACCCTAATGAGTTTTCTTTGATCTGTGTGATTGTTTATGAGTAAACGATGAGGAAGCTTGCAGTCGGGTAGACGAAAGCAGAAGAAAGGATGTAGACGATCATGCAATCGTGTAGACGATTTCTCAAAGAATGGTGTACGATAGCGCAGCCGTGTAAACGATTGCTTGAGGGAAGATAGACGATCGTGCAGTCATGTAGACGATTGCTTGTAAGAATGTGAACGATCACGCAATCGTGTAGATTATTGTTTTGAAGGAAAGGTAGACGATCGTTCTGTTCTACTAGATGATACGAAGAGAAAAGGTAAACGATGGACGATCTTGAAGATGATGAGAAGAGAAAAAGAAAATACACTGCGATGTACGTGGTTCGGCTGTGAAAGCCTACGTCCATGGGAAGGAGATAGTTTTATTATAAAGCTAAGTCATAGACCCTCTTTTCTTTACAGATTGCTCAAGTTTTCTTGAATATTTGTAATTGTTGTTATATCTAAAATTTGTAAGTGATGAGTTTAAATACTATTTTTGATACAAGTAATTACAATCACTAACTGTAAAGATTAAAGAAATGTGAAACAGCTTCTTGATGTTGATGTATGAGCTTATATTCTTCAAATATCCACCTACTCAACATGATTTAACATGTCTTCACCCTTTTTCAGGAAGCAAAAACCCGATCTGACCAAGACAGCTTGAAAGCTTAAGTTTACTCACAGGTTTGGTAAGCATATCGGCTGCGTTCTCGATGGTATGAACATTTAGCACCTTTATTTCTCCTTTCTCTATTCTGTCTCTGACAAAGTGATACTTGATGTCTATATGTTTGGTCCTTGAATGATACTGAGGGTTTTTGGAAAGGTGAATGGCGCTTTGGTTATCACAATATATTTTAACTATTGTTTGATCTATACTAAAGTCCTTCATCAGTCCTTTTAACCACAGAGCTTCCTTTATTGCTTCTGAAAGTGCCATATACTCTACTTTTATGGATGACAATGCTGTGATTGACTGTAAATTAGCTTTACTGTAAATTAGCTATCCAACATAACAAGTTAGAACCAAATAAGAATAGATAACCTATGATCTCCTTTTGTCTTGGTCACCTGCAAAATCTGAATCAACATATCCATATAGTTATAAATTTGATTCATTAGTACTTTGATATGTTAATTTTGGCTGTTTAGACCAAATAAGATATCTTAAAATCCATTTTGTTGCTTCTCAATGCCTTTTTCCAGGGTTAGACATCTATCTACTGACTAAACTAGTGTTGTATGATAAGTCTGATATAGTAGATATCATTAAGTACATTAGACTCCCTACTACTTGATTATATGGAATTGATTGCATTTGAATCTAATGATCTATGTCTGTCTCTTTCAGTGAGTTCTCAGAAGACAGTTTAAAGTGTGTAGCAATAGGAATAGTAACAGGCTTTGCATTTGCCATATTGAATCTGTTTATAACCTTTTCACAGTAGCTTAGTTGACTTATGGTTAGGGTTGAGGTTGTTCTGTGTCTCTTAATTTCAATCCCAAGGATCTTTTTAGACTGACCCAAGTCTTTCATGTCAAATTCTCTCTTTAGAAGATTTTTGACATGAGTTAAATCCTCTTTTGACTTTCCAGCTAGTAGCATATCATCAACATAGAGTAATAGGTAGACTTTGTCCTTACAGGTAGTAGAGTTGATATAAGTACAAATATCATAGGAACTCCTTTGAAAACATATACTCTCTATGTAGTCATTAAACCTCTTGTATCAGCATCTAGGGTATTATTTTAAACCATATATTGATTTGTTTAGGAGACAATATAGCTCTTCCTTGCCTTTTTCCTCAAATCCTTTAGGTTGAACCATATATATTACCTCATCTAGGTTTCCATGTAGGAAGGCAGTTTTAACATCTAGTTGATCTAGTTCTAAATTATACTGAGCAACTAGTGATAAAAGAAGCCAAATAGAGGTTTGTTTCACTACTGGTGAAAAGATTTCAGTATAGTCTATTCACTCTCTCTGAGTAAAGCCTTTAGCCACTAATGTTACCTTATATCTAGGCATTTAATCTTTAGTAAAACCTTCCTTTAGTTTATAAATCCATTTAGAAGCTATAGGTTTACAACCTTTAGGAAGAGGAGCTAGGGTCCAGGTTTTATTGACAGTGAGTGACTCCATCCCTTCACACATAGCTTGAATCCAAGACATAGCATTAGGGCACTTCACTGCCTCTTCAAAAGTAGCTAGTTCTTTGTCATTATGAGCTATTGTGGCATTTAGGACTAGGTTCATATAGCTATTTTCAGTATACCTAACAGGAGGAACTATCACTCTTCTCTGTCTATCCCTAGCTAAAGAATACTGACTTAGGTCAGGGACAACTTCAGTATTCCCAATGGTCTCATTTGAGACATCCTCTTCTTCTTCTAAATCTATAAGAGGGTTTTGGTTAGTGGAAGAAGCTTTAGGTGACTCCACCTCAATACTAGTGGTGTTAGGGCTGTTAGGAACTTCATAGGATGTCCTTTCCTTTTGCATAAACATTTCTTTTTCTCTGAAGGTGACATCTCTACTTACAATAAACTTATTTTCAGTAGGGTTCCACATGTTAAAACCTTTTACTCCCTAAGAAAAACCTACAAACATACATTTTACTTCCCTAGATTTTAATTTCCCCTGATTTTGATGTATATAACCAACACATCTGAATACCCTTAGGTTATCTAGGTTAGGTGGATGTGAGGTCCATTTTTCTTTAGGAGTCAAAAAATTTAGGGAGGAATATGGACACCTATTTAAGGTGTACACTGTTAGCTTGCAGCCTCTGCCCAGTCGTTTTCACTTAAAATTGCATCAGATAAGAGACATCTAACTCTTTCCATGACTGTCCTATTGAATCTTTCAGCAACTCCATTTTTTTTAGGAGTGTATCTAATTGTCCTATGTCTAGTAATTCCTGTTTCTTTACAGAATTTGTTGAACTCTTCACTACAAAATTCCAACCCATTATCAGTTCTTAAGTATTTGATTTCTTTAGAAGTTTGTTTCTCTATCATGAGTTTCCATTCCTTAAACCTATCAAACACTTGGTCTTTAGTTTTAAGGAAGTAGATCCAACTTTTCCTAGAGAAATCATCAATAAAAGAAAGTAAATACCTAGAGCCACTTAGGCTAGTGTAGGAGCTGGACCCCATAGGTCAGAGTGTATGTAATCTAGGATAGCTTTTGTGGTATGTTGTGCTTTACTGAAACTATGCCTTGTAGTTTTCCCTGAAACACAATGCTCACAAAAGGTTAGTTCTTTGAAAGACTTTTAGGGAGAATGCATTGATTAGATAGGACGTCTAGGTCTTTGGCACTTATGTGAGTTAGTCTTTTGTGCCATAAATCAGCCTCGATAATCTCATTTGTGGTGGCTACATAAGCTCCAGTCATCATCTCTACCCCTTGACCACAAACAAGTCATTTACCTTTTCCCCAACTAAGATTACTTTAGAGTCCTTTAGTACCTCAAGAGTTCCTCTTTTACCTCAGTATTCACACCCTATAGCATCTAACATGCCTAAAGAGATTAGATTTCTCTTAAGTAGAGGAACATATCTCACATTCCTGAGAAGTTTGATAGTTCCATCTTTGAGTTTCATGGAAACAGAGCCAATGCCCTCAATTTTACAGCCCCATATAAACCATTTCTCCTTCTATTTCCTTAAAGGTGTTAAACTAGGGTTTCATTGATGTCATATGGTAGGTGCATCCGAAGTCTAAAACCAAATCATGTTTACCTAGAGGGTTTATATGATTAGATCTGTCTAGAGTTAAGCCTAAGGCATCTGAGTAAATGAATGAACCCTCTACAACAGATGCCTCGGGCTGTTTTCCTTTTGAATCCTTCTCTTTTTCTTAGTTCTTTCTCTTTAAAATAAAACAATCTTTTATTAAATGTCCTTTCTTCTTACAATACTTACACTTTATTTTCTTTTTAGATTTATTTTCTTCTGGGTTATGAGGTTTCTTGTCTTTAGAGTGGTTTTGTTTGAAGTTTCCTTTTACAAACAGTTCTTCACCACTAGGTTTTTCCTTTTTCTCAACTTGTAGCTCAACCTCTCTAGTTTTAAGGGCTGAAATTATGGTGTCTGTGCTTATGCTATCTCTTCCATACTTTAATGCATTCTTATTTTCTCTATACTGTTCAGGAAAAGTGTTTAGGAGCACACAAGCTTCGTTTTCATCACCTAAAACTTCTCTTAGAGTTTTAAATTCAATAACTATCTTCTTGAACTCATCTATGTTGTCAGATAATGTTTTAGATGAATCCATTTTAAACGTGAAGAATTTCTCCCTAAGATACATTTTGCTAGGAAGGTCTTTAGTAGCATACAACTCTTCTAGCTTAGTCCAAATTCTATATGTAGTTTCTTGATCTAATACTTATCTAAGAACACTGTCACTTAGATTAAGAACTAACGTACTATAGGCTGCCAGCTCCCAATCCTCCTTTTCTTGGGCTGTCACCGTGGTAGGGAGTGTTGATGGATCAAGGATGGCTCTGTGGGCTTTCTGCTGGCCGAGTATCACTTTGATCTTGGCCTTCCACAGTTCGAAGTCTCATTTGCCATCGAATTTCTCGACCTCGAACCTTGTTACTGACATTTTGGATGAAAAATTGTTCTTGATTCTCCAAGAATTGAGATCTTGAATGTCTAGATGCTTTGATACCACTTTGTTAGGCCTGTTTCTTCTTCAATGGGCCTGCTTCTGCAAAAGAAAAACAATTTTAGCCAAAATAATGAAAAATAAAGAGGCCCTTTTACCTTGATCCAATTCTTAAAGCCCAGATCTTTGCCCCAAATTCTTGGTTGGTAGAGAACTAGGTTGAGAACTGACCATGATTTTCCAGCTGATGGCTAGCACGTGGATGATCCCACTGAAACTTTGTCTGATGGAAAAAATGAAAACAACTTGTTTTTTATGGGTGCAAAAATGAAATTTCTTTCTCTCTTTATCTTTCAGTTTCTCTCGATCATGCAATCGTGTAGACAATTGCTCAAAGAAAGGTTTATGATAGCACAGTCATGTAGATGATTGCTTGAGGGAAGATAGACGATCGTGTAGTCGTGTAGACGATTTCTTGTAAGAAGATGAACGATCGCGCAATCGTGTAGACGATTTCTTTGAAGGAAAGGTAGACGATCATTCTGTTCTACTAGACGATACGAAGAGAAAAGGTAAACGATGGACGATCTTGAAGACAGTGGGAAGAAGAAAATATATTGCGATGTACGTAGTTCGACTGTGAAAGCCTACCCAAGGGAAGGAGATAGTTTTATTATAAAGCTAAGTCACTACCCTCTTTTCTTTATAGATTGCTCAAGTTTTCTTTAAGCTTTGTAATTGTTGTTATATCTAAAATTTGTAAATGATGAGTTCAAATACTATTTTTGATACAAGTAGTTACAATATCTAACTGTAAAGATTAAAGAAATGTGAAACCGCTTCTTGATGTTGATGTATGAGCTTATATTCTTCAATTATCTTTTGAACATATCTAAGAATAGACTTCAAGGATATTGATAAATTGGATGGTGCACTAGTAACATCATTTTCTTTCGGCATTATCCTTAAAGCTTTTTCCTAAAACAATTAAGATAGAACATGAGTAAAATGTTTATTCCTAAATAAGATAGAAGAATTTCATCGTTCTTAACCCCTGGGTTCGTTTTCGCATTTTCGACCGCCGGAAAGTTCGCACACAAAAATTTCGCCCTAGGCAAGTAAGATGTAGAACACCAAGTTATATTTCACCTTCTTCCCTTCCCCATGTGTGGTTGATGCATTAACAACTTCATCCTCCTATGATATAAATATAACAGTAGAAACAAGTTAAAAATTATCATAACTAATAGTTATAACCTTAATGCATAAATTAAATAAGAGCAATAAATTGGGATTCATCCTTAAAGGGATAATATATCATGTCGTTAACCAACACTTGAGCGAGGGAATGTTTAAATCAGGAATAAATCCATAGAGTTGATTCTCTTCCAAATTGAGAATCTATAAGTTTGTGAGATTATTGAAACCTAATGAAATCGGACCGATGAACTTGTTATGCACCAAATTCAGAAAAACAAGAACAAGACTCTGAATACTGAACAGAACCAGTAGATCTGTTGCAAGTAGAGTTTCCGAACGGAACAGAGGTTTGCAAAATCAGATGGAATAAAACCTGAAAGCATGTTAGAACGAAGAGATAGGGTTTGAAGTTGAGTCAAATTTTCAATCTCTAAAGGGAGTTGCCCGACGAGACCAACACCGGGAAGCCACAGTTCAGTAACTCTCTCGCAGCTGCAAGTAACGCCCAGCCAAAAAAAGGAAGAAGGTTCTGTAAAATTCGGAGCTTGAAGCTCGACTGATATATCGCAGCGGCTACGCGCAAGAGCTTGAAGATCGATCGATTAAATCTAGGGCATTTAACCCTTTTAGTTCTTTAAAATAATAAGTCTATTATTTTTTATATTTTACTTGACATGGAAAACGTGTCAAGTAAGAGCTTATTATACTTGACACGAAAAACGTGTCAAGTAATAGTTTGCGTAAAAATATCCGAAACATTTTATCAATCTCCACTTTTCTAACCCTTTTACTTCACATTTTCTTTTCTAAGAGGTCATTACTTGATGTTTTTTTCCAAAGAAACATCAAGTAATTAAAAACTACAAGTATCAAATAAGGTAGATTTTGTAGGGGTGAAGGTTATTTATTTTTTATTTTTTGAAAAAAGCCAAATGATTATCAAATCAAGCCTAAACTTTAGAGACCCATTATATGTACATTTCTTTTTTAAAAAAAGTGTATTGGAGTTGTCCATCAACTTTAATTTTGTATCTAATATTATTCTTTAATTTATTTGAGGTTGTTTATTAAAATTTATAGACATACTAAACATTAGATTGAAAGTTTATAGTTATAATATTATAAATAAACTTTAATTTTATATCTTATATCGTTTATTTTTTTATATATAAAAAAGTGAATATATTATTAAACAGAAAATCAAAGTTTAGGAAGATTTTAGATATAAAATTTAGAGTCTTAAAAAATTTAATCTTTAAATTTTATAATACTATTATACATAAAATATTTAGGGGACTTTTGGAGCATATAGTAGGTTATTATAGTTTGTGGCTTATAATAAACTGTCTGTTTTTATAGTCTATATTTGGGCTGCAGATTATTATAGACTGATTTATAATAGTCTGTGTTTGGGGTGCAAAGTATTGTAGTCTATCTTATAATAGTCTGTGTTTGGAGTGCAAATTATTTTAATATTAATTATAACATTTTGTAATTTGAATGTAGATTATTTTAGACCATGTGTAACTTTTTCTACTACCATATTTTATAATACTAATAACTATGCATATGAAATATTATATTTTGAAAACATAATTAAGACTATATGTTCCACCAATTTTTAGAAAATTAATTTGATTGTAATTTATGCTAAAAGCTAACCACAATTTTTTTTTTTTGTGTCATTTTGGGAGGTACCTTGGTTAACATGGCCAAAAAAAAAAAAAAAAAAGTACATTACCTTCAGATGCAATTCATGTGTTTCATATATAAACCTATCTTTTTTGGAGGTACAAAAAAATGTAAGTCAAAATAACTAACTCATGATTGCATGACTAAAATATGACCAGGAAAATTTCATACCAAATGTACTACAAACTTAAAGCATAGTTGAAACAAAGTAATCATTGTTCATTATCGAAAGGCAGTCCAAAACACAGATTGATCAAACATTCTCTTCAAGGAGGAGGTTGCAATAGTCCAACTTCAGGGCTGTGGGAACGAATAAGAAGCTCTTTATATCTTGCACACTACGGAATATGATTTGCATAAGCTTCACCTCTGTCGGTTATGCAATTCAGGAATATCTGGAGTTGGTTTATTGACTTCCGCATGTAGTTCGACTTCGGTTGCACGCTTCTCTTTTAGCCATTCTGCAATCGCCTTCAATTGGTCATTCGCAAACTCCATCGCATTCCTAACAATCTCTGTCATTTCATATTGATTCCCACTTTGCTTCCTCTTACTTCCTCTTGAAACATTTCCTTCTTCAGTGCTTTGACCAGTACGTATTCCATGCATGTCATCCTGTGAAATCTCCATTCCCCGACTATACATCGTGGGGATGTTCGGATCTTGTGACTCATGAATAGGAAAAACATCCTTCATATGGTTTGACACGTTAGACCTGAAGTTCGCAAAGGTCTCTAACCATCCTCTCGTAGCCCGATCCTTGCCAAAGGCGTAGGCCAGATCATGATAGTAGGGGAACGACTTATGTAGAAGCCCCTTTGCTGTAGGATGACTCTGCATGAAGGATGAAGTGGATGTTGTGATTATGTTACCAATATTCATAAATCAATTTAGACAAAATTTCACCTTCATCCATCCATCGAATAACTCTCGCTCTGTAGTGATGCATTGGAATTCCTCATTTCAGCTGAATCCACTACAAGCCGGTCCTTTCATTTCTGCGATCGCTTGGTATATTGTTTTCAAGGATTTGACTCGATCCAGGATATTACAACCAGACAACTTCTCAGCCATAAAACGTTGTAGTTGTGCCAAGTAACAAGGTCAAAACTGAATGAACTCTTATCAAAGAGTACCTATGAGTGAAAGCAAGATCGTTTCAAACTCAATGTGACAGAAAAGAAATATCGCATTCACGAACATACAACAAGTTATTCATCTAAGAATACATTATGGCATGCTTTGAAAAATAAATAATAAAGGAACGAGGATATACCTCTTGATGAACTCTTCTTCTGTGTAACTCTTGCTCTCATCAGGGTCGAAACCTCACGCAGTCGCTGTGATCGCCAAGTCTATCGTCCACCAAATCTTGCTGTCGCTCACCACCGAATGATCTTCTACACGAACAAGTAGCAAGGAAGACACCATCACTCAGTAACCTCAGTATTCTCGGAGTGAGAATCCAGGAGGTGTGGGCTCAGTTGGATTTGGTAGAGGGGAGGAGGAAACTACGATCGTTTACAACGGCCAAGTAAGTGGGAGAAATTATGTGTCTATCATATAGACGGGTGCTTGATCGTTTAGCAAAGGATGCGCTATCCTTTAGTAAAATGGGGCTGATCATTTAGTAAAATCGCTTTCGCGCACGATCACTTAGTAAAAGATAGACGATCGTTTAGGAAAGCTGCACGTGTACACGATCGTTTAGTAAAACTTGAGCTATCGTGTATGCTCTCGTTAACTAGATGATGGGCAGTGTACTAATCGTGAAGCAATTATCCGATGTCTTTGCAAAAATGAAAAATATTTTCATTTTATACTTAAGTTATGAAAACTGAATGCAACGTCCCACTATCTCGTACAGTTATGGAGGAGAAAAACCAACAATAATTATCTCATAATTATTTAATTAAAAATAAATATAATCATATTATATTTATAACCTATAGGTTTAGTATCACATCATATGCAACATATAAACCATAGTCCTTTTCTCCTCCACTAGATATAAATCATATTTATATCCTTTTCCTCCAATTAGTATATCTCATACATTATGTTAACTATATCATATATAATTGATCCGTTTAATTATATCATATATAATCAAACTCCCTCTTGGCAATTTTAACACTTCAAACTGATCTAAAAACTTATTCTCAACTTGAATCGATTGAGCTACTGAGGAGACCTCATGGACCTGTGGCTTAAAGCTCCAATGGTACGTGAATAGCTGACTAAACTTTTCAGCCACGAGATTCACTATCTGTTAATTGCCAGGCATTCCACTAAAGACTGACAGTTGCACTCTTCTCACCACAGATATATTTCTGTGTCCATCGGATATAACCAATCAACAGTACGATAACCCTTCACGGATGCTTATAAGTACAATTGGGCCAATTTACCATTTTGCCCCTATAGTTACATCTAGCTTCTTAAGTACCACCGATCTCTCTAATGAACAATACAACATAGTCATACTATGTGTGGACACCTCTTGGGCCATGAGAAGGTGTGTGGCGCTACATCATTCAAGCCCCGAAATCAACTCACAATCTATCTACTTACCCCTGCTTCGGGGAAGGAGTGAATTTCATCTTGTATAGTTGAGTTCCCAGCTCCCAAATCAAACGAGACCCCAAAGTGGTAGGTTTAAGTCGGTAATCTGGCAACACACACACATGCAAATCAAAACACTACCCTCAAAGCCAAGAGTTTCCAACTCACTCAAAATGAAGGTCATGTTACCTATGGTCATTCTAGTGAAGTGAAGTCTCTGTCATGAACGGTGTTATATAACGAGACTATAACACTTCACAGTCCGGTCTTATACAAACTCTCTTATGTAGCCTCCTCATAACATTGCATGACTTCTTTCAATCTTTTGGCAATGGGGACATTGCCACATTTTAAATTTGGGGGTGAGGTATTTATTTTTGACCTTGCTATTTTTTTTTTTAGCTTTACAAAAAAATAAAATAAAATAATAAATAATATTTTTCAGAATAACAACTCCACTGTCAACGCGATGGGGAAACCCATGTTGATAAGAGTTAAGTTGTGAAAGGAACTTACCCGTAGTTGGATGTCTGCATGACACACGTGGGGCCAAGCCAAAACAAAAGTAAGTCGCTAGGATCAACGCATAAATACAATGACCGCAACTCCGCTGCCAAGAAGGTATGAGTTTAGTCTGAGAAAGAGTGCATTGCTCGTAGTTGGATATCTGCATGACACACGTGGGGGCAAGCCAAAACGAAGGCAAGGCACTTGGATTAGTGCAAGGTCAGAAAAAAAAATAATGTCAAGAAATATGAAAGGATAAAAATCATTTGACACCCCGGTGGAAAAGTTTTCTTTTTGAAATAAATCATGCGATGTCTTGGAAGTTAGTAAAGTCTTTTAAAGATTAAACTTGCGGTCTCTAGGTCTTAGAAATATTTTCAGAGGAGACTTGAATAAGACTTGAAGAAATTTTGGTGTATAGGATTGGAATGAAGTATCCTTGAGAAATGTAGGAAAAGAGAATTGCGGTCGACTTACTAATGGAAATCTTTAGTTTATGCTTGAGGACAAGCATTGTTTAAATTTGGGGGTGTGATAACAGGTCGAAATGCACGTTATTACATTGCTAAGTTATTAAACAATGTTGCCTGTAATGCAATCATAACAAAAACAAGCAAGAAAGAAGAGATGATCGCAACCCAAGAAGAAGTGCCAACAGAAAAAGAAGAAAGAAAAACAACACAACCGTCCCTAGTAGAACCACCAACAATGGAATTAAAGACCCTGCCGAACCACTTAAAGTACGCATTTTTGGGGTAGAATGAGAAGCTGCCAGTAATTATTTCCTCCAAACTTAACGAAGACCAGGAGAATGCATTGATGAGCATTGTGAGGAAGCATGTGCGAGCAATTGGCTGGATGCTTGCTGACATTCGAGGAATTAGCCTAGCATACTGTATTCACCGAATTCTTCTCAAAGAAGACCACAAAGCAACCATTGAACATCAACGCTGACTTAACCCTGCGATGAAAGAAGTCGTTCAAAAGGAGATCATTAAATGGTTAGATGCGAGCATTATTTATCCGATAGCAGATAGCACGTGGGTCAGCCCTGTACAGTGTGTGCCAAAAAAGAGTGGCATGATGGTAGTCCCGAACGAAAATAATGAGCTGATACCGCAAAAAACCGTCACTGGGTGGCGCATTTGCATGGACTACCGCAAGCCGAATGTGGCCACAAAGAAAAATCATTTCCCTCTACCGTTCATTAACCAAATGCTAGACCGTTTAGTCGGAAATGACTTTTACTTCTTTTTGAATGGATATGCTGGGTATAACCAAATTATGATTGCTCTAAAAGACCAGGGCAAGACCACATTCACCTGCCCAATGGGACCTTTGCTTCTCGCCACATGCCATTCGGCCTCTGCAATGTGCTAAGCACGTTCCAAAGGTGCATGATGGCCATCTTTTCAGACTATCTTGAGGACTGTGTTGAAATCTTCATGGACGACTTCTCTGTCTATGGGCATACCTATGAAGTCTGTCTGACCAACCTGGAGAAGATACTGAAGAGATGCGAGGAGACGAATCACATTTTTAACTGGGAAAATGCCATTTTATGGTAAGGGAGGGCATCGTGTTGGGGCACAATGTTTCTCGGGACAGGTTGGAGGTGGATAAAGCAAAAATAGAAGCAATTGAAAAGCTTCCACCTCTAACAAGTGTGAAGGCTGTACGAAGTTTCTTGGGGCACGCCAGATTTTACAGATGATTCGTCAAAAACTTTTCGAAAATAGCACGACCACTGAGTGCATTGATGGAGGCTGACAGAAAATTTTCTTTTGACGACAATTGCCTCAACGCATTCAAAATTTTAAAGAATGCACTGACTACCGCACCCATATTAATTGCACTTGATTGGACACTTCCTTTTGAATTAATGTGCGATGCAAGCGGGTATGCGATGGAAGCAGCTTTGGCACAGAAAAGAAAAACAATCTTACATCCCATCGCATATGCGAGTAAGATGTTAAATCCTGTTCAGACCAATTATACCACCACAGAGAAAGTGCTACTTGCGGTAATTTTTCTGTTAGAAAAATTTAGAGCATATCTGTTGGGAACAAAGGTACTCATCCATACTGATTATTCGGCAATAAATTATTTAATGACAAAAAAGGATGCGAAACCGAGGTTGATCAGATGGGTTCTCCTCCTCCAAGAATTTGATATAGAAATAATTGATTGAAAGGGGACGGAGAACCAAGTTGCGGATCATTTGTCGAGAATGGAAAACCCTGAGGTTGATCGCAACGAGTCAGATGTGAATGCAGTGTTCCTAGATGGGCAGCTGTTCCATATTGAAGAATTGCCCTGGTATGCTGATATAGTCAACCATCTGGTTTGAGAGCAATTTCCAAAGGAATATACTGACCACAAGAAGAGGAGGCTCAAGCACGAATTCAAATCAAATTTCTGGGATGAACCGAATCTGTACAAAAGGAGGGCAGATGAGATTCTGTGATTATGCATACTGAATGCTGCTCAACAATGCATATTATTACAATGACTCACCATATGGTGGGCACTTTGGAGGATAGCGCACTGCACCTAAGGTTTTACAAAGCGGATTCTTTTGGCCAACATTGTTTAAGGATGAAGCTGACTACGTGATGAAGCTAAACTTTGACTTGAGGAAAGCAGGAGAAGCAAAAAAACTTCAACTGGTCGAGTTGGAGGAATGGAGAATTAACGCATATGAGAATGCAAAGATTTACAAGGAGCGCACAAAGCGCTGAAGGTCTTATTATTCAACTCACGACTACGGCTCTTCCCTGGAAAATTAAAATCACGTTGGTTCGAACCATTCACAGTTAGAAAAGTATTTCCGCATGGCGCAGTTGAATTATCAAATGATGACGAAACCAAGATATTCAAAGTTAATGGGCAGTGAGTAAAATTGTATCACAGAGAAGGTTGGCATCGCCAAGTCGAGTCCGTGGAACTGAGAAACTTTGAATAAATGAAGAAATAGGTGGTCTCTGCATTATCAAACGATCAAAATTCATAAGGGACACAAGTTTTAGGAATCATGGAATCTTCAACTTTTCTCTACTACTCTGAATTTTCATTCCACTATATCTTTTCAACTCTTTATCTATTCTTATTCTACATAAAAAAAAAATGGAGATTGCGGTAAAATAATTTTGTTTTGTTTAAAATCATTTGACTCTCTCACTGTTTTTCTTACAACGATCAAGGTGCAGGATTGCGGAGGTGTTACACAAAGAAGCAACTTATCTTATTCCGTCACCGCAATCCAAAGAAGATAGCTTTCCATAAAAAAGGATGCATCAACACAAAATGTGGGCGATAACGCAAATTTGGGGGTTGTATTCCTCCTTAACTTTATTTCAAATTTTGCACTATCGCATCGCATTTTGATTTTAAAAGTTTTATCACTGCATCCTCTTTGACTACCGCAATCATTTAATATTGATAAATTTAGTGAGTCGCCGCATGAGTTCTTTGCCAATTATGATTTCAATGATGAAACACATGCTTCTATTTTTTTCATGAAACATTTCTAGAAGTTAGAGGTCTGCTAACTTTCTTTCAAACTCTCTTTACGTAGCCTCCTAAGAACATCGCATGACTTCTTTCAATCTTTTGGAAATGGGGACATTGTCAATTTTAAATTTGGGGGTGAGGTATTTATTTTCGACCTTGCTAAATTTTTTAGCTTTACAAAAAAAAAATAATAATAATAATATTTTTTATAATAACAACTCCATTGTCAATGCAATGGGGAAACCCATGTTGGTAAGAGTTAAGTTGTGAAAGACACTTACCTGTACTTGGATGTCCGCATGACATACGTAGGGGCAAGCCAAAACAAAAGTAAGTCACCAGGATTAACGCATAACTACAATGACCGCAACTCTGCTGCCAAGAAGTTTTGAGTTTAGTCTGAGAAAGAGCGCATTGCTCATAGTTGGATGTCCGCATGACACACGTGGGGGCAAGCCAAAACAACGGCAAGGCACTTAGATCAGTGCAAGGTCAGAAAAAATGTCAAGAAATATGCAAGGATAAAAATCATTTGACACCCCGGTGGAAAAGTTTTCTTTTTGAAATAAATCATGCGATGTCCCAGAAGTTAGTAAAGTCCTTTTGAAGGTTAAGTTTGCAGTCCTTAGATCTTAGAAATATTTTCAGAGGATACTTGAATAAGACTTGAGGAAATTTTGGTGTATAGGATTGGAATGAAGTATCCTTGAGAAATCTAGGAAAAGAGAATTGCAGTCGACTTGCTAAAGGAAATCTTTAGCTTATGCTTGAGGAAAAGCATTATTTAAATTTGGGGTGTGATAAAGGGCAGAAATGCATGTTATTACATTGCTAAGTTATTAAACAATATTGGCTTGCGTTGATAAAATATATTAGATTGCATCCAAAAAGCATTAAGTTTATAATATTGCGGTTGCATGCGTTCACCGCATAGGAACAGTTAATTTTTGTATTTTTATGTAGAATATGCATTGACACAAGGCAAAAAGAGGGATCACAAGAGATCAGCGGACGAGTGTACCATTACTGCAAGGCTTTGCGGTGAAATGTTCGCAAACATCTACTCAAGAAGGATTGTTGTATAGAGCCAATGCAACTTGGTAGGCGCATTTGGGTGAAAGGCATAGTTAATAACGATGGGACAGAAAGCTGATGACGATCGAATCCGAATTAAGTTGACAGCCGCTAACGATAACAAGTACATTCAGCTTTTTGGTGACAAATATTTGGCGTATCAGTCGGGGAATTAAAGCCATCCCATCTGTGCAATCATAAGAGAGAAGCCGCCCTTCACCCTGGAGCTGTATAAATACCAAAGGCATCCTTCAGAAAAGGGGTTAACAAATTCACCTGTTCACCAATTTAGGAGCTTTAGCCGTGTTCATAGTTTTCTTTTATTTTTAAGGTAAAGCAAGGGAAGAGTAGAGTCGCCCGAAGATCGCTCAGGGAAACTCGAGAGAGAACCTGTAGGCGTAAGAGCAGAGAGCGGGCTGACTCTCGTGAGAGCGAGATTATCTTTTGAATATAGTGTAAAAGCCTGGGAAGCAAGAGATTGCTACCAGCCTCTTTATTCTCTTCTTGCATTGTTATTTTGTACTTCATCTTTATATTTATACAATGGAAGTTCTTATTCTACATCTGTTCACTCTCTTAGCATGCATGAGCAGCTAAACTGGTCGAATGGATTGAGAAGAACTAAGCTAACATGACCTACGAAGTTCATTGCTTGCAATTATCTTGTATTATGATGTGCCAAACATCCCTCTAGAGCTACTCGAGAGAGAGTCTAAAGAAAGAACCTAAGACTTGAGAAAGCTAGGTTAGAATCTAGACTCGAGAGAACAAGATTTGAACTGCATATACAAGAGATAGGGACTTAGAGATAAGCTCTGTTTACCAACTTGCATCGCATGCATCCTAGAGATAGAAATGATATTATGTGGTCACCTTATTTGTGTGTGTGTCATTTTGTCATCACATAAACAATAATAGAGGCTTATGTGTAGGTCCTACAGACTTATCGCATATATCGCATGCGTTCTAACATTAGAAGCCATAGCATTCGCATCGAGAGATGGTTTACTATTATATGTGTGTTGCATGATCGCATAGCATGGACACATCCTAGGAAATGTTAGCCGAATCCCTTCTCAACCCGTTCACCGCATACTCATTGCATCTTCCGTTTTATCAACTCTTTTTGAACTCCGCCGCATTTATTTATTTTCATTACCACAACAAACAAAACCAACAACTATTTGTGTTACCGGTTACCGCAAAGTTTTCCTGAAAATTACCACTGCATATTGTTTTTCCAAGTCCCTGAATTCGACCCTGGACTTACCAGGAAACTCAATGGGGTTTACACTTGGATTCCACTAAGAAAACTTGAGTGCTTAACGCATCTTCATCATCGCATTTTATCCATAATTCTATATCATAAAATAACGCATCATGTGCCCTAATTGAAGATGCCAAAGTTGGGAATTTTCCTTTGAAGAAATATTTTGTTGTTTATTTTGAGTTACGACAGTTTTAAACATCTCTATGTTATGGAGGGAACTCATTGCTAAAGGCCTTAGCACATACAAGTTATTTTCCAAATATGCTAAACAGATTTCAACTCTATCTTTATGAATATAGACTTTATTCAGTTGAAAATTTAGAGTATATTTACACTGTATGAGACACGTTACAGAAATCAAGTTCCTTTTCAACTAAAAAACTAGATAAACATCATGCAAAATGATAAACTTCTTCTGTAAAGTCTACTGGATCCCTCCCACTACCACAGCTAAGATGATGTGCCCGGTGCCTACTCACATCGTCATCTTACTAGCCTCCAGCTGCCGCTAGGATCTAATCCCCTAAAAAGAAGAACAAACATTATTAGTGGCTCCAGAGTCAATAATCCAGATAGAATCATCATTCTTCATTAAACAAGTTTCCAACACTAGTAAATCATATTTACCTTGTTTTGCCTTGGCCTTGGCCTTAGACATGTTCTTCTCCTTGATCCAACAAGGACAATTCCTCTTCCAGTGCCTATCTTGGTTGCAGTGGAAACACTTTTCCTTGTCAACCGGCACTGGACGCCTACCCTGCTGGGCGACAGGCTGTGGGTTAGCAGGTGTCTTCCCCTTCCCCTTACCACCATTCTTCTTCTTCCACTTGGTAGTGTTAGAAGTAAAAGGTGTAGACTTTTTTCCTAAGGTTGAACCTTTATGGAACTTCTTTGATGACGAGGTAACATTTGCCTTACCAACCTTCTTCTCCTTACTTTTCAACAAGGATTGAAATGTCTGCAACTCGTTGAGGAGAGTTGCAAGAGTATAGTCCACTTTGTTCAGAATCGCATTACTGACAAAGTGCAGGAAGAAATCCGGCAACGAATGCAAAATTATGCTAACCCGATTGCCCTCATCGACCTGAGACCCATTCATCTCCACCACGTTGAAGTGGACCATCATATTAGGCACATGTTTGCTAACAGAGGTGCTGATAACGGGCAGAAATGCACGTTATCATAGTGCTAAGTTCTTAAATAATGCTACTTGCGTTGATAAAACATGTTAGATTGCGTCCAAAAATTATAAAATTCATAATATTGCGGTCACATGCGTTCATCGCATAGGAACAGTTGATTTTCGTATTTTTATGCAGAATATGCATTGACACAAGGTGGAAATTGCGATCATAGGAAATCATTGGTCGAGCATAGCATTACCGCAAGGATTCGCGATGATTGTGTTCACAAACATTTGCTCAAGAAGAATTGCTACAACTTGGTCGACGCATCTCGGTAAAAGGCATAATTAATCACGATGGGATAGAAAGCTGATGACGGTTGAATCCAAATTAAGCTGACAGCCACTAACGATAACAAGTACATTCAGCTTTTCGGTGACAAATATTTGGCGCATCAGTCAGGGAATTAAAACCATCCCATCTGAGCAATCATAAGAGAGAAGCCGCCTTCACCCCGAAGCTCTATAAATACCAGAGGCATCATTTAGAAAGGGGGTTCGAAAATTCATAAGTTCGGATCAGTTAGCTTAGCACGTATTTATCCATAGTTTTTCCTTTTTATTTTAAGGCAGAGTAAGAGAAGAGTAAAGATGCCGGAGATCGCTCAGGGCAATTCGAGAGAGAACCTTGAGACATAGAAGCAGAGAGCGGGCCGACTCTCGCGAGAGCGAGATTATCTTTTGAACATGAGTAGAAAAACAGTGTAAAAGCCTGGGCAACAAGAGATTGCTACCAGGCTCTTTATTCTATCCTTGCATTGTTATTTTGTACTTCATCTTTATATTTATACAATGGAAGTTCTTATTCTACATCTATTCACTCTCTTAACACGCATGAGTAGCTAAACTTGTCAAATGGGTTGAGAAGAACTAAGCTAACATGACCTAAGATATTCATTGCTTGCAATTATCTTGTGTTATGCTATGCCCAACACCTCTTTAGAGCTACTCGAGAGAGAGTCTAAAGAAAGAAACTAAGACTCGAGAGAGCTAGGTTAGAATCTAAACTCGAGATAGTAATATTAGAACTGCATAAACAAGAGATAGAGACTTAGAGATAAGCTCTGTTTGCCAACCTGCATCGCATGCATCCTAGAGATAGGAATGATATTATGTGGTCGCCTTATTTGTGTGTGTGTCATTTTGTCATCACATAAATAAGAATAGAGGCTTATGTGTAGGTCCTATAGACTTATCACATATAATGCATGCGTTCTAGCCTTAGAAGTCGTGGCATTCGCACCGAGAGGTGGTTTATTGTTGTATGCATGTTGCATGATCGTATAGCATGAACGCATCCTAGGAAGTGTTAACCGAAACTTTTCTCAACCCACTCACCGCATACTCATCGCATCTTCTGTTTATTCAACTCTTTTCAAACTCTTCCACATTTGTTTATTTTTCATTATCGCAAACAACAACCTCAACAACTATTGATTTATTTGGTTACCACAAAGTTTTCCTAAAAATTACCACCGCAACATATTTTCCCAAGTCCCTGAGTTCATCCTTGGACTTACCAGAAAACTCAATGGGGTTTACACTTGGATTTCACTGAGAAAACTTTAGTGCACAACACATTTTCATCATCGCATTTCCTCTATAATTCTACATCATAAAACAACGCATCAGGTGCCTTCCTCCATTTTGGAGTTGAAGATGCATTTAAGAGCCTCGTGCTTGAGCTGTCCAAACGGTTGTCCGAATGCCCCCCACAAGGGCTCCAAGATCTCATGCGCTAAGACCATAGGCTTATGCTTCTTGGCCAAAATGTCATTAAGACTGGCCAAGATATAGGATCGGAGCTTCTCGTTCGCCCGTGTTCAGCGCTCATAGGCCTCCTGAACGTTTCGAGTGGCATTCTGAGGTGGAATAGAAGGACACTCCTCTTTAAGGACGAACCTCAGGTCATCGATGATTAAAATGGTTGTGATCACATGTTTCCAACTAGCGTAGATTTCGTCAGTTAGTTTGTCGGCGCTAAGTAGAGCTAATGTGGCTGTAGCCATAATTATGTTGCTGAAAAACGAACAAACTTAATAAGTCTATGCAATACCACATTTTAACACCAATTTTAGTTTTAGCAAAATAGTTTCCAAGTACTTAAGTGAAAAGACTTCTATTTCGTAATGATGCCCCAGCGAGGCAGGACTAACAACACTGGTGGGGTGATCAGATTCCCCTTCATTAGATGAGACACTCTCAACCATTAAGCAGAAATAACTCTTGTAATTGACACTAATAGTCACCATTCGTTCGGTCCAAAACTGTTAATCTTTAATAATTATACGTAAGTGTAACCCCTCATTTTCGGCCATAGAGTCCCGCCTTAATGTGCCTACGGTAGGGAAAAACCAGATTAGGATAAGAGACTAAAGCGACCTTTCCTATACAAGAAATCAGATAAAGAATTGTGCAAAAATGTCATCCTATGAACATTTTCTCCATCCACCTTGATATTGACCTATTCAAACACTATCCTTTAGGGGGGACACTCCCAGGGTGCCACGAGGCCGATGATAGATATCACGGTGTGAACATAAAGGGAGAAATGCAAAGAAGTTTAAATGAAGTATCATATACCCCAAGTACCTCCAATTGAATGTTCTACCTCGGAGTTCATTAACTTAGACCATCCAGCTACTGATTTTATCTAAGTCAAGTTAATTTGCTCAAAATAACCCTTGTCTTTGAAATTAAACAAGTTCAAGTAGTCACATTAAACTCTTTAACAGACCATCCTTAAATTTGCATGCATGCATCAAATCTATCTAATTCACCTTTCCAGGTAGGTTCCCAGGTAGGGGTGTTCCGTTTTCGTCAGCTTAAATGCCCCAGCCTAGACAAACCCGCCTTAGATAAAAGGTCCCTTATAGATAGATTTGCTACACTTTTAATCTTTTATTAGTCAGTTTAATCCTATTAAACTGATTAAAAGATTAGACCTTAGGTTTCTAATCTCATTAGAACCATGATTTTAGGTCTATCTCTACCAAGTTTTAAAATACTTTTAAAACCATAATTCAAACCTAAGTTCGCATGCATGTCTTTCTTATAGATTTTAGTTCTAATTTCCTTATATCCCTTATAAGAGAAACAACCAAAGCCCATAAATATTACCATGCATAACCAGGTATTTATAATACTTATAAATTTAACCTATGTATTATGCTTCATGTAATGTCCATTCATTATTATATATAACTCTTATATACTTGTAATGAACCAAGAAAATATGCTTCCATACACCCTTATACTATAACACTTATAATATAAAGATGATGCATAAATATAACTCTTATATTATATGATGCATGAGCATGCTCTTATGTAATTAAAATTATGCAAACTATAAATCATAACTCTTATAATATAGAGATGATGCATGACCAATGCATAACCTATGGTGGAATTTCAACTATATGACATACCATATGACATATAATCAAACATACATTTAAGTACATTCACTAAAGATTAATGGACCGGAATGAAAAGCCTCAAAATCAAAACTAAAATTCTATCTGTTACATTTCTCCATCGAGCAAACCGGTTCACAGGCGAACCGGGTCTTGAACAACCCAGGCAAAGCCTCCCTGATTGTTCAACAAACTAGCCGAGTATCAAACGATCGTTTAGTTTCGATCATTTACAATGTGATGAAGCATAAGGCACTCAATCACTTAGCGCACCAAACATTAAACGCAAGTCTAAACGATCATTTAGAAAATGACGTTGCTGTGAAGCACGATCTTCTAGACGATCATAATTTACTCCACGATCATGTAGTCAGGTACTAAGCGATGAAGTTTGTTGAGCTACACGATCGTCTAGTGCGCACGCGTTAACATGCCGCCGAGTATTCCATACTCAACGATCGCTTAACCCATCGTTTACACGATCCGACCAACACTTGATCATTTTCATCCTTGAAGTACAACAACTCCTTTCCTTGATGCCTCATCACGAGCGACTCAACAGAGACTCAACCATTTTGGATTTACAGACTCGATAGCAAGTTAATATGCCAAAATACACAGGGGCCCTTACAATTAACTTTGAATGTAAAAGAATTAAATAACCAGAGGCATCATCTCAGAAAACTCCATTAATCCACATCCATAAATCTATTTAAAAATTAAACAGAGTGCAGACATGCTTTACTCACTGAGAGTGTAAATGCTATTCTATACAACAATGGATTTGGAATATCAGAACTTGTCTCTGATACCAATTGAAGAAACTCTTATCAAAAGAGCACCTATGAGTGGAAGCAAGATCGTTCCAAATTCATTGTTAGAGAAATATTGCATTCACAAACATACAACAAGTTATGCATCTAAGAATAAATTACGACATGCTTTGAAAAATAAATAACAAAGGAACGAGAGACATACCTTTTGAAGAACTCTTCTTCTGTGTAACAGTCACTCTCGTCAGGGTCGGAAACTCACACAGTCACTGTGATCGTCAAGTCTATCGTCCACCAAATCTCGCTGTCGCTCACCATCGAATGATCTTCTACAGGAACAAGTAGCAAGGAGGATACCACCACTCAGTAACCTTAGTATTCTCCAAGTGAGAATCCAGGAGATATGAGCTCTGTTGGATTTGGTAGAGGGGAACAGGAAACTACGATCGTTCACCATCAAATAATCTTGATCGTTTAGCAAAGGGTGCATAATCATTTACTAAAACGGGGTTGATCGTTTAGACGATCGTTTAGTAAAATCGCTCTAGTGCGTGATCGCTTAGTAAAAGCTAGATGATCGTTTAGGAAAGGTGTGCATGTACACGATCGTTTCGTAAAACTTGAGCTATCGTGTATGCTCTCATTAGCTAGACGATGGGCAGTGTACTAATTGTGAAGCGGTTATCTGATGTATTTGCAAAAATGAAAACTATTTTCATTTTATCCTTCAGTTATGAAAACTCAATGCAACCTCCCACTATCTCGTATGGTTATGGAGAAAAACCACCAACAATTAGCTAAAACTGTCTAATTAAAAATAAATATAATCATATTATATTTATAACCTATAGTTTTAATATCACATCATATGCAACATGTAAACCATTGTCCTTTTCTCCTCCACTAGATATAAATCATATTTATATCATTTTCCTCCAATTAATGTATCTCATACATCATGTCAACTATATCATATATAATTGACCCGTTTAATTATATCATATATAATAAAACTCCCTCTTGTCAGTTTGAACACTTCAAACTGACCCAAAAATT
The DNA here is from genome assembly GCF_027475165.1 of Benincasa hispida. NCBI lineage: Eukaryota > Viridiplantae > Streptophyta > Magnoliopsida > Cucurbitales > Cucurbitaceae > Benincasa > Benincasa hispida. The sequence continues at coordinate 22,649,483 of NC_143487.1, forward strand.
GATTCTCAACTTGAATCCATTAGGCTACTAAGGGGACTTTATGGATCTGTGGCTTGAAGCTCCAACGGTACGTGAATAACTGACTAAAATCTTTAGCCATGAGATTCACCATTCGTTAATTGTCAGACATTCCACTAAAGACCGAAAACTACATTCTTCTCACCACAAATATATTTTTGTGCCCATCGGATATAACCAATCAACAGTATGATAACCCTTCACAGATGCTTGTAAGTACAGCTGAGCCAATTTACCGTTTTGCCACTGTAGTTACATCTATCTTCTTATGTACCACTGATCCCTCTAATGAACAATACAACATAGTTCTATTATGTGTGGACACCTCTCGGGCCATGAGAAGGTGTGTGGCACCACATCATTCATGCCCCAAAATCAACCCTTAAGGAAGCAATTTATCTACTTACCCTTGCTTCAGGGAAGAAGTGAATTCCATCTTGTGTAGATGAGTTCCCAGCTCCCAAATTAGACGAATCCTCAAAGTGGTAGGTTTGAGTTAGCAATCTGGCCACTCGCACTCATGCAAATCAAAGGACCGCCCTCAAAGGCAGAAGTTCCCAACTCACTCAGGATAAAGGTCATGTTTACTATGGTCATTCTAGTGAAATGAAGTCTCTGTCATGAACAGTGTTACATAACGAGACTATAACACTTCGTGGTCCGGTCTTATACAAACTCCTTTATACAGGACGCCCCTGCTCGCATATATTTAAATACAACTAAATAATAAACAAAAATATGAAACATAATTAATGGGTAAAGTGAAGTACAAAATATAGTAAACATAATGAGAAAGTTCTGAATGAAGTCATTTCACAACACACGACAAAGAAATTAAGTGTTCTAATTGATTAAAGAAGCATAAAGGTGCTATACGGTACAAAAGTCCCAATCAATAAACATCTATTGCACCAATTCATCCCTCCATTAGGTCCATTAATTTGAACTCTCAATATAATTGATCCCATCCCCCCAAGTTGTAGCAAAGCTTAATTCCACCTCATCCAAATCCTCGATCAGTTCACTGTTAGTCATCTCCCTATTGATAAATTGTACAGAAGACAACACGCCATGATGGTTCGACATTGGATTTGCACTTGGTAGTATGATTTTCCTTGCAAGATTTCTTATCTGTTGAGTTTTATGTCCTAAAACTCATAGTTTTTAAATAATACAACTTATTCGAAAAATTCAATAAGTTGTTATTGAATATATGAATTACTTATTTCGTTTTAGAAATAAATCCAATAAACTACAAGATCCATGATTGTTACATGAGTACTTGAACTTTATGTGTAGACATAAAAGTGGATCAGGTTCGAGTATATAGTCGAAATGATCTATAGTATATGAATAAGGTTGGGTGCTTATTCTGGTAACGCTATTGGATGCGGTCCAATCTGTAGTTGTTACAAGCAGTTGTAAAGTGCTACAGACGATGTGATCTTAATTCGTACATGTTGTGACATGAGAAGTGGGGGCGTCATGTGCAAGGGGTTTGTACATGATCGAACCACCAAATTAGTCACGAAATTTATAACGTTGTTTACTGATTAAGATTGATTATTTCAAAGCAATGACCTAGGTAACTTGACCATAATCCTGAGTTAACTATGAACTCCTGTTTATTCGGGATTATCCTTAGATTTGCATAGGTGAGGGTTGGCTCAATAAACATCCATTTCAGGAGTAAGAATGGGTGGATAGCTGGGCACATAAGGTGTAAGATGGAATTCACTCCTACCCGCTTTCAGGGATAGTGGAGAGGTTGTTCCCTTAAGTGCTGACTTCGGGTCTTGATCAAGGGGTCCCACCCTCTCATTGGCCCGAAAGGGACTCGGTTTGATGATCAGATCACAAACCAATTGTTCATTAGAGAATTAGTGGGACTTAAGAAACAATAGGTAATCTCGGGGCAAAATAGTCATTTGACCCATCCGTTATTACGAACAACCTGTGAAGGGATAACTTACTAATTATGGTTATATTGATTGGACATAATATATCTTCAGTGAGGGGAGTGCAACTTTGAGCTGTAGTGGAGTGATCCAGTAGTTAACGAATGAGGATTAATTCAGTGTAAAGAGTTTAGTCAATTAATCTCGGATCGTTGGAGCCCATGATCTGTAGGTCTATGAGGTCCCCCTACTAGCTCATAAATGGGTCGGCCTTTGAGTAGCGTGATAAGTTAATTTGAAACGCTCAAATTAGAATTAAGGGAATTAGTAATTGTATGTGATATAATTACACGTTTAATTTTGGATTTAAATGGAATTGGAGAATCAATAAATATTTAAATATGATTTAACTATTAAATTCATGAATAGGGATTCATGATGGAGGAATTTGTGTTAAATTAATTTAATATTTGATATTGAATTAATCTGAATTAATTAAATTGTTTAATTATTTATTTATTATTAATTTTATTAAGAAATTAATTAATGAATTAATTTTGTAAAATTAATAAAGTTTTCAATTTTGAAAACAAAAATTGATTTTGGAAATCAATTTGAAAAATTAAAATTGAAAAAGATGAAAATGGAAAATCCCAAAAGTGGGAATACTACACTTTCAAACCAAGATGCACGCTCATTCTTCACTTTCAAACCAAGACGCTCACTCATTCTCCACTCTATTGTTGATTCAATCTTCCAAGCATGAGCCGCTCTACATGCAACTATCTTCTTTGCATGATGGTTTTACAATAAATATAGACGATTGGGTTGAGAATCGAGCATGCAACTAATGCACTTGATAAGCTTTTGCTGAAAAACTTGAAGGTTGAAGAAGGTCCAACCTTAGAGTTATGAAATTTATTCCTTGAAACTTGAATTTCAGATAATATCATGAATAATGAGAAATGAGAAATCGGCAATATAGATGGAACGACCAACAATTGGTTTTAAATCATAGAAAAACAGTAAATTATTTCATTCAAAGAAGAAGAATTAAAAATTAGAGACAAACAATAGAGACAATAGAAACTAAAAACATGCAAAGTTCATAGAAACACAAAATAAGAAAATGTTGGAGATAAGAGAAATGAGATACCAATTGCATTAAGCAAGTAGATAGAATGGGTTTGGCCTATGTTGAAGTGAAGTGAACACATATATATAGTTGTGTGAATTATTGGCCCATGAATTTTTTTATATGAGATACACATATAGATAAATGTCAATGATTTTGACAAAAACCTACCTAATAAACAATAACTAATAAACACTAACAGTAAGTACACAATGAAGCATCCAAAAAAAGGGGATATGACAATGATCAATACAATAAACAGTACCTAACAACCATTGTCGATCAATATACAATAAATCATCCTAAAAACAAGGGATATGCTAATGATGAATATAGTAAACAGTACCTAACAACCACTATCAATCAATATACAATAAACAGCGGTCAAACGAAGGCCAAAATTTACAAAATGGACAAGCAATGGACAAACTAGACTAAAATGAACAAACAGTGGACAAACAGTTACCAAAATTTATGGAAATAGCCAATCAATGGACAAACAGAGGCCAAAAGTGACAAACAATTGACAGACATTGACCAAAATGGACAAACAATGGACCCTAATTTAGAAAATGGACAAATAATTAAACCTAGAACGAACATAACACTACAGATAACACAGTGAAAATAACCTAATCAAAATCCATTCTTTTTCATCAGTGTAATGAAGAACATAACATATAGACAACACGGTGAAAATAACCTAATCAAAATGACCAAATTTCATCAAATTCATCAAATAACCTAATCAAAATTATCAAAACCCATCAAATACCCTAAAGAATCAACCCAAGAATACCTAGTAGCTCAAACACATGTTTCTCCATTTTTTTTATAATTTAGAAAATGGAAAAATAATTAACAAATAGAGACAGTAATAGCAAAATAATGAACATGAAACGAAACTTAGAGAAAATTTTTGAAGCAAAATAATTCAGAGTAAACCAATGAGCATGAAATGAGATAATGGACAACAATGGACAAACATAGAGCATGATTTATAAAATTTTGAGCTAAAATTGAAAAAAAAAAAAAAAAAAAAAAAGACCTCATCATCGATTGGGAAAGGGGAAAAGAAGATTACCTTCGACCTCCCCCCTATCAAGCTTCAGATCTCATCCTTCACACCTTACCACTCTCCAAACAATAACCTCCACCCGTACCAAGCACAATCATCCCTCAACCAAACAAATTAGGGCCTATTTCGATGGAGTGAGAAGACCGAATAAAGCAGAAAAGGGAATCAAAGTTTGGAGCGACGAGAGAGGGATTGTTTAGAGCAGCAAGGGGAAGAGACACAATCAATAGATATGTGAAGGGTCTAGAGAAAAACATGTAAGAAGAGAACCACCATAAATGTAGATCTATGGATCTGTGAAGGGCTAGATTTATAGATCTAAGGATCCAGATCTGGTTTCAAGGGCGATGGAACTGATGGAGATGAAGAAACATGAAACCAAATCTGAAGACAACACCGAAACAAAATTTTAAGCCAAAGAAGTAAAGAGAGATAGAAGAACGAAAATAATAATGAGAGAGTTCTGACAATCATTTTACAACACACGACAAAGAAAATAAGCATTCTAATTGATTAAAGAAGCATAAATGCACTATACACTACGCAACTCCCATTCAGTAAACATATGTTGCGCCAATTCATCCATCTATTAGGTCCATGCATTCAAACTCTCAATATAATTGATCTCATCCCCCCCAGTTGTAGAAAAGTTTGAACTCACCTCATCCAAATCCTCGGTCAGTTCACTGTTAGTGATCTCCCTATTGATAAGATTGTGCAGAAGGCAACATGCCATGATGGTTCGACATTGGATTTGCATTGGGTAGTATGATTTTCCTCGCAAGATTTCCCATCTACCCTTCAACAACTTGAATGTTCTCTCGATGACATTCCATGCAGAAGAATGCTTCATGTTATAGAATTCTCGTAGAGTTTTTGGTGCATTACCTCATCCACACCACTCTGAAAATACTACTACAAATTTTGATATAGAATACGGTCATATAACTGTGGTTTCTTGGATTAGACTACGGATTTGTGACCATGGTTTATTCCAGTGTAGTCTATAGTATATACCAGGTTAACGTTAGCCATGGTCTATATTATACACCATGTCTAACGTCAACCATGGTCTATATGGTCATAGACCATGGTTGATGTTAATTGTAGTCTATAGTGACCACGGCTTATATTAACCTTGATCATTATTTATAAAACTAACTAATAAACCACACACAAAAAATAGTCTTAGTCTATCACTACAGACTATAATTGACATCAGTTATGTTATAAACCAATAGTTCATCCAAATTATATCAATTAAATGAAATCTTGAACACACGAATAAGTTCAACTTTTAATCAACTAAAGTCCAATCAAATTATATACATAGATGAAAGATAAGAATACAATAACTTAAAAAAATACTAAACCTATTGAGCAAACTAAAATAATTATAGATAATTTTCTACATAAAAATATTTTAATTTTAAAGAAATTATTCCCACTCATTATGTACTTCAGCAATCTCAACTTGAGCACGTGTCCTTCTTTTTCAGCCTGATAAATTGAATGAAAAGGAACAAAAAATAAATGTTAGAATATAGAACTTTAAATTCTCATAATTACTCTCATCTTCTCAACCATAACAATGGAATTTAAGACTATAGTACTCACATTAAACTTTAATTTCACCTTTTGAAGTGTCTTCAAGTTAACAATTCTAAATATACTTTCAATTTAAAGTAAAAACTTATATGAACTATCAACATATACCATACCACTAGAGATTTTAAAATTAAAAGTTGAAGCCTTAAATTGATACAGTGAATTGTTATTGTATGTTGCAAATGTGATAATTAATTATTTTAGTCCTCAAAAGAATTAAAAGTTACATTATCTAACTCTAACCAGAAGGCAAATAAACATCATAACAAATTATTATATTATGATAATGAATTGACAAAATCTTTGAAATAAAAAAGGTTACAATATTCTAATTCTAACTAAAAGAAAAATTATCATCATAACATGTTATTGTATTAGGATAAAGAAGAAATTTTACTGTCTTTAGAGACAGAAATGAGATTCTCTTGTAATGAGACAACGAAACAACCAAATTCAAAAACATGTTTCAGATATTTAATTATTTTTCAATTTGTGCCTATTAAAAAAGACACTTAAAAAAATAACTAAGAATGTATACTAAATATTACTGACATGTTTCAACAGCAACAAAAAAAAAAATGTTGAACAATTAGACCCAATAACTAGAAATTTAAAATAAATTTAAACAATTATGAGGGAAGCAAGAATCTAAATGAAAAAATATTGAGACAAACCTAAGCAAAGAGGATTAATGTTAAAATAAATTTTTACTATGGTGCAGATTTAATCATTACACCATAGTTTTTATTGATCGTGGTGCAAAGTTAATTTTTACACCATGGTTTTTCCCTGATCATGATGCAAAGTTATATTTTACACCATGGCTTTTATTGACCGTGGTGCAATATTAACTTTTACACCATGGTTTTTATTGATCATGATGCAAAATTAATTTTTACACCATGGTTTTTATATACGTTAATTTATTGACCATGGTGCAAAGTTAATTTTTACACCATTGTTTTTATTGATCATGGTGCAAAGTTAATTTTTACACCATGGTTTTTATTGACCATGGTGCAAAGTTAATTTTTTACACCATTGTTTTCAAAACTCTGTAGTCTATAATATTTCTTTAAACCATGGTTTTTAATTTGTATTGTCTCTAAATAGGTGTATTCATTTTAGTCCATGGTTAGTTCAATCTCTACAATATTAAACCATTATTTTGTAAAAAACCATAGTCTTATGTCTAAATAAAAGTGTAGTGTATATTGAATTTTGTAGTAGTAAAGATGATATCTTTTCTTCTATATGGAGCCAAAAAACCCTCTGCATTTGGGTACCTAACATCACATAGATAATAATACCCTATTGAATGTCCAATCGTTTCAAACCTTATATTAGAAATATAATGAGTAGAGAGAGATAGTATGTGTAGCTAGTTACACTTCGGAACCTTCAGCTTTTTAGGTCGTGATATTGCATCTCTGAGAACTCGAGAATCAGCTACGGATCCTTCTGACCCTGATAAGACGAATACAAAGTCATCATTTATATCACACACACCGAGTACATTTTTCGCAATTTCACCCTTCCTTGTCCTATACCTTGGGCGATCAGTTGCACTGACATTTACCTTGATGTACGTGCCATCTAAAACACCCAAATAATTCTGCAGTGGAACAAAATAAGAAATATTCATGCTCATATGTTCACCTAACAAATAAGTCACGTTGACTAATGTTGGTGTAGTTGAACTGTACCTCAAACTATTTCCATCATTGATTTGTACACGAGTTTTTTACTGATAAAGGTTTTTTTTAACAACACGTCGTGTAACCATAACATTGCTAATAAAACGGTGTTGAAATGCCTAGAAAAAGTCTCACCAGACCATATAAATTCTCTTTGAACTATTCGGTTCTTAATGTCGTGGGCTAAAATATGTAAGAAAATGGAAATCATCTCCTCTGCATCTATAACTTCAGTTCCGACTAATCCGCCAATTGGCTTAAATAAATGACACGAAATTGCAAAACATCTTCAATCCATTCTTGTACTTTGAGATAACATAAGTCGGACTCATGAATGAGTCGAAGGTATGCTAATTGTTTAATACGATATCTACTATCATGTGATGTGTTTTCTATCCTCCTATGGTCATTCAGTAATAACTCCAATGTTAAAATTGACGTTGTGAAGTTGTGAATGCTGTTAGTATCGTAACTAGTTCTATTGGGTCTATTATGTACTCAAAATATTGGAATTGACCCTAAAAGAAAAATTTTAGATCATAAAATAATTACAATACAGAATTTTATGTTATTTTTTTTATGTTATTTTAAAAACAAATACACTATCAATTGGTACTATATTCTTTTAAAAAAATCCAACAAATTGACTTTTTTCTTGTTATTCTAGAAGCGAATTAAATTATTTTCTTTGATACACTATTGATTAGGACTCTTTTATTAAAAAATTGTTTCTTTATCTTCTTTATTTCATATTATTCTAGAACTATTTTAATCTATTGGGTTCTTTATTAGGTACAAACTATTTTAATTAATCCAAATGTTCAAACAATTTTAGCACAATGAGTGAATTCTTAGTCAAATTTCAAAAATAAAAACAATTTTTTGAAAGCTACTTTTTTTAACTCTCAAATTTTGCCTTGATTTTTAAAATCATTGTAGATTTTCAATTACACAGAAATTGATTTCTTGTTGTCCAATTATCCGTTGATTTATGGATTTGGGTGGTTTTGATTTGAACTTAGACTTGTTTTAATTAATCCACAATTCTAGGATTTCAAACAACTATTTTGTTAGGTACAACTATTTTAATTTATCCAAAATTTCAAACTTTAGTACAATGATTGAATTCTTAGTCAAATTCCAAAAATAAAAACCATTTTTTGAAAGTTACTTTTTTAGTTATCAAATTTTACCTTGATTTTTTAAATCATTGGTGAAAGATGGATAATAAAAAAGAAATTTGGGAGTGAAAGTAGTGTTCACATGCTTAATTTTCAAAAAACACAGTTTCTTTTTTTAAATTTCCTGCTAATCTTTTTTTCATGATAACAACACTGTTCGCTTTTTGAAGACTTACAAAACTGATTTCTGCGCATAGCAAACTATTTTTTTACATTGATTTTTTATATATTTTTTTTAGAAAAAAATATTATTACAACCAATCATCCAAACATAGCAACAAGTATAAAGTAATGTTATTCATCCAAACATAAACAAGATTTATAAAACAATCATCCAACTACAAATTCATCCAAACAGCTATAAATACGAAACAAACATATATTGCTAGGGACAGTTGGAAATATAGATATTAAACCCAAAGTATTAGCATAATGTAAAAAAAAATTACAAATATGGCCAAATTTGAATAGTCTATCAGTAATAGAACATATTATTGGAATGAGTCTATCAGTGATAGACCATATCACTAGTAAGAGTCTATCAACGATAGAAGTCTATCGCTGATAGACTTGTCTATATTTGTAATTTATTTAAAAATGATGTTATATATTTGATTATTCTAAAAATGCTACTAATTGCAATTTTTTATTCTTCGACTTCGGTAAAGTGTTCATTTTTGGGTCCAAAATCTCCACCGGGTTTCTTGTACGGCAATCACAATTTTGGGATCATTTTAGACGTGGTCCGTCGGATTAATGTTGATGAGGGAAATTACAAATATGATTCCTTCCCTTTTCTAATAATAAACCCTAATTAACTTAACCAATCTCACAAGCAACTGATACCCTTCCTTTCAACCAGTATGTTTTAAGAATTTTTGAATTATATTATAAGAATAAAATAGAAAAAATATTGGATCTAGTTTTCATTTAGTTCTTAGGTTTTACAATATGACACACTTTTAGTATTTAAGTTTGAGTTTGGTTTCATTTTAGTCCTTAAGTTTCTAAATATTATAATTTTAATCTTGAGATTTGAGTTTTAGATCAATTTGGCCACTAAGTTTCAAGATTTATATAATTTTGAACTTCGATTTTTTTACTAAATACTTACTTATCGTCTTTAGTGTTAATGTCTATTAATTAATCTAAACAAATTAAAATAATTATAATTAATTAACTTTCACTAGTTTTCATCACTATTAAAATTAAAATTAAAATTTTGCTTCATAATTTTTATAAATTAATTAGTAAACATTAACATCAAAATTTGAAAGTGAGTATTTAGTGATAAATTGAGATTAAAAACAAATCTTGAAACCTTTGTTGAAATAGGCCCTACTTTGTTTGGTTGAAGGACGATTGTGCTTGGTCGGGGTGGAGGTTATCGTTTGGAGAGTGATAGGGTGTGAAGGATGAGATCTAGATCTTGGTAAGGGGGAGGTTGAAGGTAATCTTTTTTTCCCTTTCCCAGTTGATGACGAGGTCTTTTTTTTTTTCAGTTTAGCTCAAAATTTTGTAAATCATGCTCTATGTTTGTCCATTGTTGTCCATTATTTCGTTTCATGTTCATTGTTTTGCTCCGAATTATTTTGCTTCGAAATTATACTCTGAATTTCATTTCATATTCATTATTTTGCTATTACCGTTTCTGTTTGTTAATTATTTGTCTATTTTCTAAATTATAAAAAATGGAGAAACATGTGTTTAGGCCACTAGGTATTCTTGGGTTGATTCTATAGGATATTTGATGGATTTTGGTAATTTTGATTAGGTTATTTGATGAATTTGATGAAATTTGGTAATTTTGATTAGGTTATTTTCACTCTATTGTCTATATATTATGTTCTTCATTATACTGATGAAGAAGAATGAATTTCGATTAGGTTATTTTTTCACTATCTTGTCTATAATGTTATGTTCATTCTTGGTTTGTCCTAGAACATGCAGTTCGTGTTAAACATTCTATTTATCAATAGAATATTATTGAGTAATTTATTCAAGAAAGTTGTTGATTTTGCATTCTATTATGAAAATCTAATAAACATATCCATGACCATAATTTGAATACTTTAACTTTATGTGATGACATAAACATGATCAAATTATTATATAAAGCCTAAATGATCTAATAAGTATATGTATGTAATTGGGTATCTCATCCTGGTAACACTATTGGACGTGGCCCATTTTGTAGGTAGTACAAATGATGTGATCCACATATCATTCATGTGGAGACATGTGAGTGAGGGCATCCTATACAATGAGCTTGCATATAGACTGGACCATGAAAATAGTCACTTTTCTTTATAACAATCGTTTACTATTAAAATTGACTATTTCATTATTTAGTAACCCAAGTTAACTCGATCTTAATCTTGAGCTAGCTATGAACTTCTGTTTTTTCAGGATTATCCTTTGATCTACATGGGTGAGAGTAGTCCAACAGCACTGCTCAATAAGCCTTCCATTTTAAGGATAAGACCGCATGAATAGTTGAGGACATATCCCTACAAGATGGAATTCACTCCTACCCGATTTAAGGTTAGTCTCTTAAGTACTGATTCCAGGTCTTAAATAATCGGGGCCCCACCTTCTCATGATAGAGAAAGGACTTGATTCATAGGTATTATGAATCAAAATTTTTCATTAGAGGGTTAGTTGGAACTTAAGGAACGAGATGTATTCACAAGAGTAAAATAGTGATCTTAACCCAGTTGTGATTACGAATGATCTGTAAAGGATCAACTTACTGATCATGGTTATATCAAGTGGACATAATATATCTACCGTGAGGGGAGTTCAAGTATGGGCTTTAGTGAAGTAACCCTTAGTTAACGAATGGGGGTTAATTTGGTATAATGAATTTAGCTAATTAATCTCGAATCGTTGGAGTCTATGATCTGTAAGTCCGTGAGGTCCCCCAACTAGCTCGTAAATTAATTAGCTTTAGAGTAGCATGATAAGTTAATTTGAAACGTTCAAATTAGAATTAAACGGAATAGGAGAATTTATATTTAAATATGATTTAAATATATGAAGGTGGATTTGTGCAAAAATTAATTTAATATTTGATATTTAATTAATTGAATTATTTAAATAATTATTTATTATTTTTATTAGAAAATTAATTTATGTAATTAATTTTATAAAATTAATAATATTTTCAATTTTAAAATCAAATGATTTTTTGAAATCATTTATTTTTTGAGAAATTGGAAAAATTTACACAAAATGGAAAAATGAGTTTTTCCATTATCATCTCCAACTAGCCCACACAAAACCCATTTACCTTTGCTTCAATAATTCCAAGCATGAGCTGTATCTCAGCCTTCTTCTTTGTATGATAGCTTGTAATAAATAAAGAAGACTGAAGTGGGATTGAGGCATGCATTCAAAGAGTTTTTATAGAAAAATTTAGGCTGAAGAATTGTTCTTCAAAGTGGGTTATAGTAGTGAGCTTCACTCCAAGTTTTCTTTCGTTCAAGTTGTTTTTTACTCCCACGACTCATTTTAAAGCTTCAAGATGATAGTAGAAAAGATCTTGAGGTGGTTCACATCAAGTTTTGGAGAAGACAACAGTTGAGAATCAAGATCTTGAAGAGTTCTACAAAGGTGTGACTTTAAACCCTCTTATGTTAGATGAGCATGCTTTAGTTTCTGCCAAAATTCATGAATTAGACTGCTTATTGATCCTTGTTACTTCCGCTGCATGCTGATATACTCTTATGATTTGTATCAGAGCATCATATAAGCATTCAATTCGGCTTAATTTTTGTGTGATAGGTGTTTTTCATGAGTTATATGAAAATGGTGTACTGATATAGTTTTTTGAGTTTTGACATTTATCTTCTCTTTAATTTCTTGATACGATTTGAAATTGGCTCTTGATTCATGAGCTTATATGTGTTATCTAGAGTCTGTAATTTATTTGGGGTCATTAGAGTTAAAATTAAGATGTAATTAAAGAGATAAGTGAAGAAGGCTGAGCTACAGATTCCAGTTTTTTTAGCTTCTGCTCAAATATTTTCGTTGAGGTTTAAATGTTTGACGATTGTCTAGCTACAGGCGCTAAACAATGTGAAAAAAATGCTAGACAATCGTGTAGCTATGGGCGCTGGTCATTATAGTGTTGTGTGCTAGATGATCGTGTACCTGCGGAAGCTAAATGATGTGCTGAAGGGCTATACGATGGCACTACACGATCGTGTAGCTTTGCGTGGGTGCTAAACGATACATTGAACTATTATACGATAGCACTACACGATCGTGTAGCTTTGCGTGGGTGCTAAACGATACATTGAACTATTATACGATAGCACTACACGATCGTGTAGCTTTGCACGGGCGCTAAACGATGCGTTGAAGTACTATACGATGGCATTACATGATCATGTAGCTCTACCCGATGCTAGATGATGACGATCGCACTAGATGATGACGATCGCACTAGATGATGGCGATACACGATAGTTGCAAGATGATGGTGTTCGTGTACCTCTGCCTGACACAAGACGATCGTGCTAGACGATAGACACCAGTGCTACACGATGAGCCTTAGCATGATTTTGAGCATGGATCGAGAGCAGTTGGTTCGACCGATTTTCTCGAGGCCCCATCCGATTCAGGCTCAAAAGGTTTTGGTTGGTCCGGTTCAGACTTTGCTGGTCTGGCTCAGACTCTTCTAGTCTGGTTCAAGTTATTTTGGTTCGGTTTGAAGTGGTTCAAGTGGTTCAGAAGCGGTTTTAAAGCTGTTTTATAATAATTAGGCATTTGTTTGCTTGTTTATGCCAAAACTAAAAGCATATTAGTTTGTGTTTAATTGTTTATACATGTGATGTATGTAATAATTAAATAATTCATGTATATGCATATAGTATGCCATGTAGTTTTAAAACTCCACCGTAGGAAGCATATTACATGCATTGAAAATATGTTATAAAACGTTAAAATATATAGTATGCATGTTAGGGTTTCTTCTATTTAATATAATTCTTATATTAGATATTGAGTGCCTTTGTTATATGTTGTGGATGTTTAGCATGTCTAAAAATTTTGTAAGCTGTTTTAAAATTGGGTTAGACGTTTAAAATTCATAACGAAGAACACCTGCATGCTCACTTAGGTTAACAACTAGTTTTAATAGTTAAAATAGATTGTTACCTTATAAAATTTGGTTACAAACTCAAATTGGTTCATAAATCTGTCTAAGGCTTGGGGTATTTAAGTTGACATTTTATGAAACACCTCCTACCTGGGGATTACGATCGAAAGATTGAGCATTATTAACTGATTTTTTGAGCTTGCTTGAGTGGTGTGAGGTTTAAAATTGTTTAAACACTTAGACATCGTAAGGTTATATCCAAATATAATTTTTATACTTGGATGAAATGATATAGACTTAGGTTGTTTAAAATTTAGCCATTTTATACCAAACTTATTCTGAAAATTCAATAAGTTGTTATTGAATATATGAATTACTTATTTCGTTTTAGAAATAAATCCAATAAACTACAAGATCCATGACTGTTACATGAGTACTTGAACTTTATGTGGAGACATAAAAGTGGATCAGGTACGAGTATAAAGTCAAAATGATCTATAGTATATGAATATGTTTGGTGCCTTATTCTGGTAACACTATTGGATGCGGCCCACTCTGTAATTGTTACAGGGAGTTGTAAAGTGCTACAGATGATGTAATCCTAATTCGTACATGTTATGATATGAGAAGTGGGGGCGTCCTGTGCAATAGGTTTGTACAAGATTGAATCACGAAATCAGTCACTCTTACTTTATAATGTTGTTTACTTTTTAAGACTAACTATTTCAAAGCAATGATCTAGGTAACTTGACCTTAATTCTGAGCTAATTATGAACTCCTGTTTATTCGAGATTATCCTTAAATTTGCATAGGTGAGGGTTGACTTAACAGCGTTTGCTCAATAAACCTCCATTTCAGGGGTAAGTACGGGTAGATAGCTGGGGACATAGGGTGCAAGATGAAATTCACTCCTACCCACTTTCAGAGATAGTAGAGAGGTTGTTCCCTTAAGTGTTGACTTTGGATCTTGAACAAGGGGCCCCACCCTCTCATTGGCCCGAAAGGGACTCGGTTTGATGATCGAATCACAAACCAATTGTTCATTAGAGGATTAGTGGGACTTAAGAAACAATAGGTAATCTCGGGGGTAAAATAGCCATTTGACCCTACCATTAGTACAAATAACCTGTGAAGGGTTAACTTACTAATCATGGTTATATTGACTGGACATATATCTACAGTGAAGGGAGTGCAACTCTAGGCTTTAGTGAAGTGACCCAATAGTTAATGAATGGGGGTTAATTTGGTGTAAAGAGTTTAGTTAATTAATCTCGGATCGTTGCAGCCCATGATCTGTAGGTCCATGAGGTCCCGCTACTAGCTCAGAAATGGATTAGCCTTAGAGTAGCATGATAAGTTAATTTGAAACGTTCAAATTAGAATTAAGAGAATTTATATGTTATATAATTACACGTTTAATTTTGGAATTAAACGGAATTGGAGAATCAATAAACATTTAAATATGGTTTAACTATTAAATTCATGAATAGGGATTCATGATGGAGGAACTTGTGTTAAATTAATTTAATATTTGATATTAAATTAATCAGAATTAATTAAATTATTTAATTAATTAATTATTATTAATTATTATTAGAAATTTAGTTAATGAATTAATTTTGTAAAATTAATAAAGCTTTCAATTTTGAAAACAAAAATTGATTTTAGAAATCAATTTGAAAAATCAAAATTGGAAATAGATGAAAATGAAAAATCCCAAAAGTAGGAATTCTCCACTTTCAAACCAAGATGCTCATTCATTCTTCACTTTCAAACCAAGATGCTCACTCATTCTCCACTTTATTCTTGATTCAATCTTCCAATCACGATCTTCTCTTCATGCAGCTATCTTCTTTGCATGATGGTCTTGCAATAAATATAGAAGATGTTAGAATTGGTGTTCTAATTCTTCCGATGTCTCGTTGTTATGTAAAGATACACATTGTTCAATGAATAAAATAAGTATTATTTAATTCTGGTATTTACTCATATCCAATAGATAAAACTCCTTGGTTATCTTATGTGAACTTAAGCATGTATATGTGATATACAAGTAGATCATGCCTTAAGTGAAAACCTAAATCAGTCTGTAGTAGAAGGATTAAGGTGGAATACCTGATCCTGGCGACACTACGAATAGGCCTACTTTGTAGAGGTTTGCAAGTGTTGTAAACTACTACAGATGGTAGATCCTGACCATTCATGTGGAGACGTAGAGTGGGGGTGTCCTATATAAAGAATTTGTATAAGACCTGGACCACGAGATGACTAGACTCTGTATATAACGCCGTTGATACTAGAGACTTGCATCTCACCTAAATGACCATAGGTGACAGGACCTCAATCCTGAGTGTTTTGTGAACTCCTGCCTTTGAGGGCGGTCCTTTGATTAGTATGGGTGAGAATGGCCAGATTGCCAACTCAACATGCCTACCTTTTTGGAGACTTGTCTGATCTGAGAGCTGGGAACTCAATCTACAAAATGGAATTCACTTCTTTCCCGAAGCAGGGATAAGTAGAGAGATTGCTCCCTTAAAGGCTGATTCCGGGGCTTGAACATAGTGGCTTATGACTTATGTTCATTAGAGGGATTAGTGGTACTTAAGGAGACAGATGTAACTATAGAAGCATAACGGTTATTGGCCCAATTGAACTTACGAGCGATCTCTGAAAGGTTATCGCACTGTTGATTGGTTAAGATGGACACATAATATATCTATAGTGAGGAGAGTTCAGCTGTCAGTCTTTAGTGGAGTGCCTGACAGTTAACGGATGGTGGATCCCGTGACTAAAGAGTTTAGTCAGTTATTCACGTACAGTTGGAGCTTCGGATCTACAGTTCCATGAGGTCCCCTTGGTAGCTTGGATTTTGTTGAGGATCAAATCTTAGTGTTGATTTGAAATGTTCAAATTGACAAGAGGTATTTTGATTATATATGGTATAATCGGTATGATGTATAAGATACATCTAGTGAAGGATTGATGTAATTGAGATTTACATTAAGTACCATGGAATAGAAAAAAAAAAACTATGGTTTATATGTTTCATGAGATGAAATATTAAAACTATAGGTTATAAATATAGTATGATAAGTTGGTTATCATTTATATTTACAATAATATTAATTATTAGATAATTAATACTTTTTCTTTTAAATAACCAAAGTAGTGGGTGGTTATTGGATCATGGTAACCGTGAGTTTAAAAGGAAAGTCATTTCCTATTTTGAAAAGAAGTTTTTTACAAAAGTTTGAAAAGGATTTTTTAGTTTTCTCCGCAAAAAGAAACCCACAAAGTCGTCAAGTAAATACAGATTTACTAAACGACGATTGGGCAAGCTAAAAGATCATGTAGGTGAGAGCTAAATAATCGTACAATGTTTATTAAACGATCACATAGCTTTGCTAGATGATCGCTGGCCCAAGGTAAATGATCGTGTAGAGTCTATAGGTGACAAACCAAGCTGAACGATAGAGCTAAACGATCATATTGCTTTTGCTAGACGATGACATAGTTTTATCTAAATGATTGGGCATCGACCTATACGATAGGTCTCCGTCATCTCCCACTTGCCCAATCGTGTACGCGATCGTTGTTTCCTCCATTTGTCTGCCTCATACCAAGTCCGAGCAGAGGCCACCCTCTTGATTCTAACACCAAGAATACCAAGGTCGCCTTGTTGGTGATGTCATACTCAACTTAACACTGTCGAGGTTTTCTGGAGACCGTTCGTGGTGTTGTGGAGGCCATTAGTGTTGCGGAGGAGTTCGTGATTGAGGAGATCGTTGAGGACGAGCAAAGTGTTCGTGCTGTGTTCGTACGGTGTTGCGATCGTGTAGATCGAGTGTTTGTGGTCACTGTTGTTCTAGCGGTCTTGCAACGGAGCATGGAGATACACACACATGTTTGTACCGTTTGCCTTTTGTGCTTTTGAGACTTTCATGCTGTAATTTCTAGATTTTTTTTGTATAACCGTTTGTTTGAAGTCGACTGTGAATGATTTGTTGATTCATGATTGTAATTTGAAATAGTCTTGTTCCGCTGCTCATGGAAATCTTGAGTGTCGATTTCCTTCAATTGGTATCAGAGCCAGGTTTTTTATATTCCAAATTACAGATCTGAATTGAACGCCATTTTCAGTCGTGGTGGGTTTTTGCATTTATGGTTAACCATTTTCTGTATTTGTGGATGAATGTTTTTTATGAACGTTTCAGGTTTTAAATTGTCTTTTTGTTAAAGCTTTCGGTATTACAAAGTGTTAATTGTAAAGGCCCCTACGTTTTTTTGGGAAAAATTAACTTTGCAATCGAGTCTGTAATTCAAAAAGTTCGAGTTCATCGAGTCATTCGTGATGAAGCTTTGGTGCATGGCGATGCATTTCTCAACGAAGAAGAAGATCAAGCGTTGATTGGATCGTGTAGCCTCAGGTAAACGATCGTTGGGATTTAACTAAGCGATCATTTTGACACTTTTTTCTAGACGATCGTATAGTATTTTCTAATCGATCGTTTAGCTAATGCTAAGCGATGGGATAAATTGTTTGCCATATCGCGTGGCATTGGTTGCACGATCGCGTAGGCACTGAAGGTAGGCGATCGTAGTGGGAGCATGCGATGCTCATCATTTAGAAGAAGGCGTACGTTAGACGATCGCGTAGTTAGCAAGCTTCATCGCTTAGTTACTACTTATGCGATCGTGCATATGCGATACAGAGACGCTAGCTAAGTGATGCTTAGGCGATCATGCTTCAAAACATCATACTCGCTTAGACGATCGCGGAGGGCGGGTGTTGTGCAGAGCACGCTTAGCAATCATGTACTTCAGGCTTCATCGCTTAGTTACGGTACACGATCGTGTTGTAATAGCTAAATGATCGTTTAACTCTAGGAGTGCTGTTAAGCGATAGAGCAAAGAGTTTGTTTTATCGTATAGACGATCACGGGGTGCTTAGGATCGGCGATGGACTTGTGCAAGTGACCATGAGTGTGGGCTAGGTGGCAATTTAGTAAATAACAATAGCTCACAACCTAGGGTATATAGGTAAGTCAAATTTAAATGATCATTTCGGGCAATCTACTCGTGCTATTGAGGTGATTTCAAAGGCATCCGAAATCTAAATGAGTCTAGTTATGGTACACGATCGTGTTGTAATAGCTAAACGATCGTTTAACTCTAGGAGTGTTGTTAAGTGATAGAGCAAAGAGTTTGTTTTATCGTATAGACGATCATGGGGTGCTTAGGATCGGCGATGGACTTGTGCAAGTGACCATGAGTGTGGGCTAGGTGCCAATTTAGTAAATAACAGTAGCTCACAACCTAGGGTATATAGGTAAGTCAAATTTAAATGATCGTTTCGGGCAATCTACTCGTGCTATTGAGGTGATTTCAAAGGCATCTGAAATCTAAATGAGTCTAGTTTATGAGCTAGGGCTGTCAGAAGGAAAAATCAAAGGAATCGAGCTGAAAACTTAAAAATTTGTAGAAAGGATAGATTTGTAGGTGAATCTGGGCCAGTGTTAAGAGTTTGCAATTTTCGGCCAAGCCATAAGAATTTTTTAGCTAAAATTTTAAGGTAATATGTTTAACTCAATTATAAACAATATTGTAGAAGGAACGTTCTTAAGATGAGGTCTAGAATTTGAGTTATTTACTCTGGAATTCGAACTTGGAAATTGTTGAAAAAATAGGCAGTTGCTTAAAAAGGATAAGAAAGCAACTCAAATTAAGAGGCTCGATTTGGAAAATTTTCTCATGCTATTTGAAAGCTAAAGAAGTTTAGTTTCGTATGTATGTCTTCTGAAAAAAAAAACCTTTAAGGAAGAAGGCTAGAAAACAAAGAAATTGCAGAGAGGTTAAGTTCTCAGGTTAATCGACACTAATGGTCAAGATCTGAAGCTCCTGATCAAACGAAGAAGAATTATGAGCCCAAATTTTGAGGTAAGCTTTCTAAGACAATTGTGAACAAGTTTGTAGAAGAACATTTCCTGAGATAGGGTCTATATCATGAGTTATATGAATTATAAATTGAATCTGAGCTGCTTGGGTTGAACAAGCAAGTAACTCAAGAAGGCCGAGTGTGCACGGGCTGTAGCGAGCTTCAGCATGCCTTGGGCTGGCCGTGGGGCTGTGTAGGTGAGCATAGGTGACCTAGACGTCCAAGGGAAGGCTCTTGAAAGTTTGGACGACATGTAGGGCACCTAGGTTGGACGATTGACGCTCGGTTGGTGTGGTTGAAGGAAGGATTGTCGCATAAGCCAAGTTAACACCTAAAGAAAAATCCTAAGTGATCAACACCTAGGGAAGTTGGCATTGGAAGTAAAGTCAATATGTCAAGTATAATATGAGCTTAATTCTGAAAAGTTAGTCTCAAAAGGGAGGCAATTGCTTGAAGCTAAAATATGTTGTTACATCCACAGGGTTGACACCAATAGGAGAAGCTTATCAACCTTAGGAAGATTGCCAAAGTCTTGAGTGACTATGATTGTTTTTAAATGTTTTAGAAACCCATGTTTTAGTGAAGTTTACTCTCATGCTAGTTATCTTACAAGAAGTACCAAACAAGCTAGTTTTCCTAAGTTATAAAAACATGCTAGTTTATAAAGTTTGTGAGGCATGTTTTAGTAAGGTGGGCTAATGCATGCTAGTTTTCTTAAAGGAAGTTTCTATAGCATATACAAAGTATAAAGAACCATGTTGTTATATCTATGTATATGTACTTTTGATGTTTATAAGCATGCGTTAAAGAACCATGTACATATGAAAGTTATGTTAAAGTTATGTTATAATATCATATTTTTAGTAAACATGTGTAATACAGATGTTCTTTAAGGATATGTTAAGCTCGATACTGAAGGCTTAGAGAAGGTATCTGAAAAGCTCGATATTGAAGGATAGGGGGAAGGTGTCCGAGCAGCTTGATACTTAAGGACACTGAGAAGGTATTTGAGCAGTAGTACCTAAGGTATGACGGTACTTATCTAGAACCATGTTAAGCTCGATACTGAAGGAAATAGAGAAGGTATCTGAGCAGCTCAATACTGAAGAATACTGAAAAGGTATCTAAGCAGTAGTATCTAGGGTACGACGTTACTTAACTAGAACCACTTGTACGTAAGTAGAGTTGATGTTGAGAGTTGAACAAAAGGGTTCTCTCAACTAAAGATCAGTTTAGCTATGTTTTCAATTACTATATATTTCTAAGTTTTATGTACATATTTTCTTGGTCAGTTCAGTTTTCAGAATTCAATTTTCTAGTTTCCAGTTTTAAGCATGAGATTTATGTTTTATTTAAGTCACTCACTAGGCTTCACCCTATTTTTAAAATGTCTTCCCCCAGGTAGTAGTCAACTCCTCAAAAGACAACTTTTTTGCTACTTTGCCACTCAAGAACTCAAGCTTAAAGAACTCTATGTGTTTGTTATGTAAATACTAGTACACATGTTTTGTTCATACAGGGACTAGGGTGTATGTTGGGCTCACTAGGTTTTGTAATGTACATAGTTGTGAATGTGAATAGTGGCTATGGAACCCTGTTGATGTAAGAACATTAAGTTTTGGTTAATCTATTCAGTATGTTTATAAGTATACATGTATGTATTCCAGGGTTTCTGAGAAAGGTTAAGCAGGTTAGTAGGTAGTAAGTGCCAACAAAAAGGTTGGTAACTACTGCTGTCATATTCTCTTCCAGGTTAAAAAGGTAATTTGAGAAAGTGTGACAGTAGCTACATGATCACATAGTATACGATACTCGGCAGGTACGTGACCAATGCTTAGTCATTCCGCATCGGAAGCATTTATTTTCAACACTCTTTGAACTTTTATCATGTAGAGCTTTTCCTTTATGATCATTATTTTTTGTGGTTCTTTTGAAATTTGAATGATTAGAATAACCACCATGAAAATAATAATTATTTCTTCCTCAAGCACGGTCACGACCTTGACCACGACCACGACCTCGACCATAATTATTATTGACATTCACAGCATTCACTTCAGGGAATGGTGTTGTTCTAGTTGGTCAAGATTCGTGGTTCTTAATCAATAAATCGTTATTTTGTTCGGCCATGAGAAGACATGAAATAAGTTCAAAATATTATGTTTAAAACCTTTCTCTCAATATTGTTGTTGCAGGAGCATATTCGAGACATAAAAATATATAAAAAAAAAATGTCTTCTCTAACATATCAACATCAATAATTTTTTATCTGTATAATAACACTTTTGAACTGATTTAAATAATGCAGAAATGTAATCACTTACTGATTTAAAATCTTGTAGCCTTAAATATATCCACTCATAACGAGCTTTAGGAAGAATAATCCTTTTTTTTTAATCATACATTTCTTTCAAAATTTTCACAAGATACGATAATCTTTTATTGTAAGATACTCCATTTTTAATCCCTCATGGAGATGATGACGAAGGAAAATCATAGCTTTGCTTTGTCCTAACTCGATGTCGTATATTCATCTTTAATTGTTTTTCCCAAGTTCATAGCATCCAAGTGGATTTCGGCATAAACCACCCATGATAGATAATTATTGCCATTAATGTTAAGGGGTGTGTGAATTCTAATTTTGTAAGATTTTTCATGACAACATTATCATAAAATATTGTATTTATATTAGAAATTTAATATGTATTAAGTATGTAAAAAAAAATTATTAATTATAATAAAGAGGAAAAAACCGACCTATCTTTAGTGATGGAAGCAACAGGAGCTCGTGCTTATAACGTGTTGTGAAATTAAGGAGGACAACAAAACACAATGGATATGGATAAAATATAATATAATAATAAATAAATAAATAAAATTATAAAATAATTAAAACTATAAAATTTTAATAATATGAAAATTGAGTGAAAATTTAAAATCCACCAAATATCACTATTTATAGACAAAATATTAAGTAGGATGTGGTCTTATATAATAACTACAAGGCAGATAGACAACATGAATATTTACAACATGAATATTCTATTTACTTTTATAATATTTCCAATATTTTTTTTTTTTCTAATTTTAACATGGTGGCCGTTATACACACTCACAAATGTATATATGTAATTTTTTTTATTTAACCAAGAAAAATTATAATTCGTATGTATAACTTTTTAAATTCATTTCTTTTTAAAATCATTTTGTTTTTAAGTTAAAACTAAACAAAAACTAAAATTCATTTTCTTTAAGTTCATTTTTTTAAAACCCAATCTAAAAATCAATAGTCCACCAATGTCCTTCCTCTCATGCTCTAAGTGGCACCTTTCAATTGGTCTACTTTGATGATTTGGTCGCTACGTCATTGATATCGGGTATGTTTACGTTAAGTTTGTTTTGACAATATCTTTTTTGTTTGAGCTCCAATTTAAGTGATTCAAATTTCTTTGGAATGGTTTCTATGAGCTCTAAGTAATAGGCACTTCAATATACTAAAATTATTAGTAAATTAACTCAGGTTTGTTATCATCAAAATATTAATTAATTAAATAATTTAAGATTAAGGGTAAAAAAACTAACGATGTTCTCTTTCAAATTTATATTAAGAAATTGACATGTATTTGTATTTCATTCTTAATATAAATCATGATATTTATCATCTTTTATTCCTCTATGTGTTTACTTTTTCCCACATTGAATAGCTAAGTCTTCAATGAATTGGAAAGAATAAATCAACATTCTAATGAGTTTTGCATAAGTAGAAGTTTATCTTGTTTAATATGTGCATAATTCTATTGTCTGAATCTATTTGATCAATCGGTTCAAGTAGAAATAGCTAACTGCTTGACAGAGTAATTGACTGTGGAAATCATTAAACAAGAAACGTAGTGGTTTTAGAAATAAAGACACTCTTTTGTTTATGTAGATTAAGCATGCATCTTAGAAATAAGATTAATGTGGCTAAAACACTGAGAAGTGATGATTGTACTTTGTTAAGTTAAAGGCATGAACTGATCCTTATACACATCATGCAAATGATGAAGAATCTTCTCAACCTTACTTTATCCATCGATTGTTAGTTATTTAAAACAAGCTTGCTAAATTTGTGTTGCACTTCCATTATCAATGCATACCCCTTTCCATGTTCAATGCATATCCACCTTCATCCTCAACTCATTTCTAATCTTGTTTTTCCTTTCATTTGTCTACAGAGAGTCTTTCATTTTATTAGTTTAAGCATTCAACAGAAAATTGATTAAGTTTGAAGTTTGAAAATCATTAGATGACCAACATTAATTAGTTGTCATAAAAGTCCCTATGTTCGACCCCAGTACTCATTAGAATACTCTAACTAAGTTTATACTTGGGTTTGATTAAGGGAAACTTATGTTTAATTTTAGATAATCTGAGCAATCAATAGTAACAAGATAAACATTTTCAAAATCGAGCAACAAGTTTTTGGCGTTATTGTCCGGAACTTCTCTAACTAATTCAATTTCAGTTCTTTTTTATTTTCCCATTCTCAGTCAAAGGTGTATTGCAAGATAGCCTAAGCTTGCAAACGTTATATGAGCAACGGGAGTACATTGGAGCTAATATACGACCTAGAGATTGAAAGAACCTTCTGGCGAAGAGCAAGACCTAATAGAGCATTGAAGGCAAAGGCAACGCAACATAGTAGGTCAACACAACAACAACGAACACCTGTCACAAAATTTAGTCAATGTAAGGATTGCAACCAACCCGTTAGGAAATACTGCCAATGTAATTAACAACTTCATCCTAATGGGAATGTGTCGTCTAATCTCTATGATTTTTCATCGGGTATCATGCACTCTACGTTTGAAGGGCAAAGATTTGAAATGAAATTTGTAATACTCCAAATGATTCAAGCTACTGGATAGTTTGGAGATTCACCAGGAGAAGACCCTCACACTCACTTGAAGACCTTCTAGAGATATGCAATACATTCGCAATTCCTGGAATCACACCAGAAGTGATCCAAATGTCAATTTTTCCTTCTCATTAAGAGATGCCAGACAGTGGGCGTATTCATTCAAACCTGGTGAGATAACTACTCGAAATAAAGTGGTTGAAAATTTTATGTTGAGATACATTCCCTAACGGTAAATGCAAGAAGGGATATAGCAAATTTTGAACATGGAGCATCAGAGTCTTTCACCAAAGTAGCAAAATCCTCACTTGTATTTTTCTATAACAGCCCGCCTTGTTATTGGAGTCAACAAGTTTTGTTCAGAAAATTGACACTCTCTTAATTATTTTGAACAAAATAAGAATAATGTTGTGAGCAAATAAACGGAAAGATATTTTTAATATGGCAACGACATCTAAAATAGCACGTGTAGTTTTATGAAAAGATTAAAAAAAACCCCGGTCGGGTCTCTAACTGTGCCGTTTTTAGTATTTTGTAAAACAAACATAGCCTCTAGTTTAAGGAAAAAAGCTAGTTCTAAAATTAAAAAAGAAAGGGTTCAATTATAAATTTAATACCTATTATTTAGAGAATTTAGAATTTAATCCTTTAGTTTATAATTAGAATTTAGAATTTGGTTTCATGATTTGATAAAGTCCTTGTAAAATCTATTCATGAGGTTATCTGTCAAACCATAAAAATTAAATTTTAGCTTTTTCTAAAATATAAAGATCAAATTTGTAATTTAACCACAAAACATAATTGAAAGTGAGCTCTAGGATCATTGAGTAGATGTGTATTCAAAATATGTCGTATGTTTGCAATAATTAGACATTTAAAACAAAATAAAAATGTTGGTAGCTCATTATATAGTACATAAATTATCATCTCAAATGTCTAGAGTTCGATCGATCTCATACCCCTACAATCGTATTAAATAAAAAGATATATGTTTTGCGTAACTTCTCGCTTATATATATTCATTAAAATTAGTCCATGTCTTTTAAGTTGTTGTATTACTAAATTTTAAGAATTTATGATATATCATATGTTATTCTTAAGATTTAAATTTTATGTCTAAAAGGTCACTTAAACTTTCAATTTTGTATCTATTACATCTTTGACATATTCATCAATTTTAAAAATTAACTGGCATGTTTAGGCCCAAAAGTGGAGTGAGGTGGAGCGAGCTATAATAGTCCACTCCATGTTTGGGGCTCCAACTATTTTTAGTTGGAGCTCCAATTTTATCCTCAGATTATAACCCTAGGGAACATTGTTCCCAACCCCACGATCAACGCCGTTTCACTATTTGCAACATCTCTTCTTTTCTCCCTAGTCATTTATGTCTTATCCGATCAAACACTATATTCAAATCTGGTTTCGTTCTTCCTTCTCTCTTTACTTCTTTGGCTTCAGATTTCGTTTCGGTACTATCTTCAGATTTGGTTTCACGTTTCTTCATTTCCATCAGTTCTATCACTGTCGAAACCATATCTAGATCCTTAGATCTATAGATCTAGCCCTTCACAGATATATAGATCTACGTTTATGGTGGTTCTCTTCTTTCATGTTTTTCTTTAGACCCTTCACAGATCTATAGATTGTGTCTCTTCCCCTTGCTGCTCTAAATGATCTCTCTCTCGCCGCTCCAAACTTTGATTATCTTTTCTGCTTTATTCGATCTTCTCACTCCATCGAAATAGGCCCTAATTTGTTTGGTTTAGGGATCATTGTGCTTATAAGGGTGGAGGTTATCGTTTAGAGAGTGGTAGGATGTGAAGAATGAGATCTGGAGCTTGGTAGGGGGATGGTCGAAGGTAATCTTCTTTTTCCCTTTTCCAAACGATGATAAGGTCTTTTTTTTTTTCAATTTTAGCTCAAAATTCTATGTTTGTCCACTGTTGTCCATTATTTCATTTCATACTCATTGGTTTACTCTTAATTATTTTGCTTCAAAATTATGCTCTGAGTTTCATTTCATGTTCATTATTTTTCTATTACCGTTTTTGTTTGTTAATTATTTTTCCATTTTCTAAATTAGAAAAAAAATGGAGAAACATGTGTTTGTGCTGCTAGGTATTCTTGGGTTGATTCTGTAGGGTATTTGATGGGTTTTGGTAATTTTGATTAGGGTATTTGATGAATTTGATGAAATTTGGTCATTTTGATTAGGTTATTTTCACCGTGTTGTCTATATGTTATGTTCTTCATTACATTGATGAAGAAGAATGGATTTTGATTAGGTTATTGTCTATAGTGTTATTTCATTCTTGATTTAATTATTTGTCCATTTTCTAAATTAGGGTCCATTGTTTGTCCATTTTGGTCATTGTCTATCAATTGTTTGTCACTTTTGGCCTCTGTTTGTCCAGGCCATTTCCATAAATTTTGGTAACTGGTTGTCCATTGATTAGGTTATTTTCACCGTGTTGTCTATATGTTATGTTCTTCATTACACTGATGAAGAAGAATAGATTTTGATTAGGTTATTGTCTATAGTGTTATGTTCATTCTTGATTTAATTATATGTCCATTTTCTAAATTAGGGTCCATTGTTTGTCCATTTTGGTCACTGTCTATCAATTGTTTGTCACTTTTGGCCTCTGTTTGTCCAAGCCATTTCCATAAATTTTGGTAACTGGTTGTCCATTCTTTGTTCATTTTAGTCTCTGTTTGTCCATTGCTTATCCATTTTATAATTTTTGGCCTCCGTTTGACCACTGTTTATTGTATATTGATTGACAGTGGTTGTTAGGTACTGTTTACTATATTCATCATTAGCATATCCCTTGTTTTTAGGATGATTTATTGTATATTGATTGATAGTCGTTGTTAGGTATTGTTTATTGTATTCATCATTTTCATATCCCATTTTTTCGAATGGTTTATTGTATACTTATTGATAGTGGTTGTTAGTTATTGTTTATTGGGTAGCTTTTTGTCAAAATTATTGACTTTTGTTTATATATGCATCCCACATAAAAAATTTCATGGGCCAATAGTTCACACAACTATATATATGTGTCTCATTTCACTTCAACTTAGGCCAAACTCATTCTATCTACTTGCTTAATGCAATTGGTATCTCATTTCTCTTGTCTCCAACATTTTCTTATTTTGTGTTTATATGAACTTTGCATGTTTTTAGTTTCTATTGTCTCTATTGTTCGTCTCTAATTTTCAATTCTTCTTCCTTGAATGAAATAATTTACTGTTTGTCTATTATTTAAAACCAATTGTTGGTCGTTCTATTTACATTGTCGATTTATCATTTATCATTATTAATAATATTATCTGAAATTCAAGTTTCAATAAATGAATTTCATAACTCTAAGGTTGGACCCTATTATATATATTTTTTTATTTTGTACACTTTATAATTATGTTCTCACTTGTATTCAAGTACAAGGACAAACACATTCCATCTATTTCATAAATGCAAATAGTATGTCTTCTCCCTATTTATCCAACATTTTTTTATCACGGGTGTTGACGAGTGCCTCCCTGTTATAACTTCTTAAGTATATTACTAATGTTCTTTATTTTAACTTGTTTTAGGGTTTGTCTTATTACGAATTAGCCATATCAAATTGTGTTTACCAACTTTTACAGTGGCATGGAGGAGGTAATGCACCAACAACTCCACGAGAATTCTTTAACATGAAGCATTCTTTTGCACGAAATGTCATCGAGAGAACGTTTGGGTTGTTGAAGGGTAGATGGTGTTAGAGCCAGAGAACGTGAAGCAGAAGCGAAATGGATCAATAAGCATTCTAATTCATTAATTTTGGCTTTAAATTAAGCATGCTTATCAACCAATAAAAGGGTTTCCTGACAAACCTTTGTAGTACCACTTGAATCTCGATTCCAGCTACAAATCTCCTCCAAATATTTTTGTGAACCGCCTCAAGGACTTCCTTACTATTCTCTTGGTGCCTTAGATTGAGTTGTGGGACTCAAAATAAACTTGAATAAAGGAAAATTAGAGAAGAAGACACTGCTGCACCAAGGAAAAAGACCTTCTTCAATCTTCAAGTTTTTCAACAAAAGTTTATCAAGTGCATCAGTTACATCTCGATTCTCAACCCAATCTTCTCTATTTATTGCAAGACCATCATGCAAAGAAGATAGCTGCATGAAGAGCGCTCATGCTTGGAAGATTGAATCAAGAGTAGAGTGGAGAATGAGCGAGCATCTTGGTTTGAAAGTGAAGAATTCCCACTTTTGGGATTTTCCATTTTCATCTTTTTTCAATTTTGATTTTTCAGATTGATTTCTAAAATCAATTTTTGTTTTCAAAATTTAAAACTTTATTAATTTTACAAAATTAATTTATTTATTAATTTTCTAATAAAATTAATAATAAATAATTAATTAAATAATTTAATTAATTCTAATTAATTTAATATCAAATATAAAATTCATTTAACACAAATTCCTCCATCATGAAAACCTATTCATGAATTTAATATTTAAATCATATTTAAATATTTATTGATTTTTCAATTTTGTGTAATTCCAAAATTAAACGCGTAATTATATCACATATAATTACTAATTCCCTCAATTCTAATTTGAATGTTTCAAATTAACTTATCACGTTACTTTAAGGCCAATCCATTTATGAGCTAGTAGGGGGGTTTCGTGGACCTACTGATCATGGGCTCCAACAATCCAAGATTAATTGACTAGACTCTTTACACTGAATTAACCCCCATTCGTTTACTACTGGGTCACTCCACTAAAGCCCAGAGTTGTACTCCCCTCACTGTAGATATATTATGTCCACTTGATATAACCATGATTAGTAATTTAACCCTTCACAAGTTATTCGTAATAATGGTTGGGTCAAATCTCTATTTTATCCCCAAAATTACCTCTTGTTCCTTAAGTCCCCACTGATCCCCTAATGAACAATTATTTTGTCATCCAATCACAAAACCGAGTCCCTCTCAAACCGAGTCCCTCTCGGGCCAATGAGAGGGTGGGGCCCATTGTTCAAGACCTAAAGTCAGCACTTAAGAAAACAACCTCTCTACTATCCCTAAAAGTGGATAGGAGTGAATTTCATCTTGCACCCTATGTCCCCAGCTATCTACTATTCTTACCCCTGAAATAGAGGTTTATTGAGCCAACCCTCACTTATGTAAATCTAAGGATAATCCTGAATAAACAGAAGTTCATAGTTAGCTCAGGATTATGGTCAAGTTAACTAGGTCATTGTTTTGAAATAATCAGTCTTAAACAGTAAACAATGTTATAAAGTAAGAGTGACTAATTTCGTGGTTCGATCTTGTACAAACACATTGCATAGGATGCCCCCACTTCTCATGCCATAACATGACGAATTAGGATCACATCGTTTGTAGCACTTACAACTCCTTGTAACAACTACAGAGTGAGCCGCATCCAATAACGTTATCAGAATAAGGCACTCAACCTTATTCATATACTATAGATCATTTTGACTATATACTCGAACCTGATCCACTTTTATGTCTCCACATAAAGTTCAAGTACCCATGTAACAGTTATGGATCTTGTAGTTTATTGGATTTATTTCTAAAATGAAATAAGTAATTCATATATTCAATAACAACTTATTAAATTTTCAGAATAAGTTGTATTATTTACAAACCATGAGTTTTAAGACATAAAACCTAATAGATGAGAAATCTTGCGAGGAAAATCATACTACCCAGTGCAAATCCAATGTCGAACCATCATGACGTGTTGTTTTTTGTACAATCTTATCAATAGGGAGATGACTAACAGTGAACTAATCGAGGATTTGGATGAGGTGGAATTAAGCTTTGCTATAACTAGGGGGGATGAGATCAATTATATTGAGAGTTCAAATTAATGGACCCAATGGAGGGATGAATTGGCGCAACAGATGTTTACTGATTGGGATTTCATAGCATATAATGCCTTTATGCTTCTTTAATCAATTAGAACGCTTATTTTCTTTGTCGTATGTTGTGAAATATCTTCATTCAGAACTCTCTCATTATGTTTACTATATTTTGTACATCAATTTATCCATAAATTATGTTTCCTATTTTTGTTTATTTTTTAATTAAATTAAAATGTATATGTATATACACTAGAATGTCAATTTCCCAAGAGCCCCAAAGCACACTTGGACTAAAGAAGAAGAAGCAAAGCTATTTGAGTGCTTGGTGGCGTTGGTCATATCTGGTGAATGGAGATCAGAGAATGGGACGTTTCGACTTGGGTATTTGGCACAACTGCAACGTTTGATGGTTGAGAATTTTTCCTGCTGTAATATCCAAGGATCATCGACTATAGATTGTCGAGTCAAATCCCTGAAAAAAACTTACCAATCGATCACATAAATGAGAGGACCGACTTATAGTGGATTCAGCTGACATGAAGAATTCCAATGCATCATTGCAGAGTGGGAGTTATTCAATGGATGGGTGAAGGTGCAATTTTGTCTAAATTGATTTACGCATATTGGTAACATAATTATAACATCCACTTCACCCTTCATGCAGAGTCATCCTGCAGCAAAGGGGCTTCTACCAAGTCGTTCCTATACTATGATGATTTGGCCTTGTTTGGCAACGATCGGGCTACGAGAGGACGTCAGAGACCTTTGTGGACAGAAGGTCTAACGTGCCAAACCGTATGAATGATAGTATTCCTATTCATGAATCGGATCCGAGCATCTCCACGATGTCTAGTAAGGGAATGGACATGTCATAGGATGACATGCATGGAACACGTATTGGTTGAAGCACTGAAGTAGAAAATGCTTCGAAAGGAAGTAAGAGGAAGCGAAGTGGGAATCAATATGAAATGACAGAGATTGTTAGGAATGTGATGGAGTTTGCAAATGACCAATTGAAGGCGATTGCAGAATGACTAAAAGAGAAGCGTGCAACTGAAGCGAACTACATGCGGAAGACGTAAACCAACTCTAAGATATTCCTGAATTGCATAACTGACAAAGGGTAAAGCTTATGCAAATCATATTCTGTAGTGTGCAAGATATGAAGAGCTTCATATCCCATTCCCATGGCCCTGAAATTGGACTATTGCAACCTCCTCCTTGAAGAGAATGTTTGATCAACCATGTTTTGGACTACTTTTCAATAATGAACAATGATTACTTTGTTTCAATTATGCATTTAAGTTTGTAGTACATTTGGTATAAAATTTTCTTGGTCATATTTTAATCATGCAATCATGAGTTAGTTATTTTGTCTTACATTTTTTTGTACCTCCAAAAAAGATAGGTTTATATATGAAATACATGAATTGCATCTGAAAGTAATGTACTTTTTTTTTCTTTTTCTGCCATGTTAACCAAAGTACCTCCCAAAATGACAAAAAAAAAAATGGTGGTTAGCTTTTAGCATAAATTATAATCAAATTAATTTTGTATAAATTAGTGGAACATATAGTCTTAATTATATTTTCAAAACATAATATTTCATATGCATAATTATTAGTATTATAAAAGCTGGTAGTAGAAAAAGTTACACACGGTCTAAAATAATCTACATTCAAATTATAGAATGTTAAATTCAGATTATAATAACCTGCACTCCAAACACAAACTATTATAAGACAGACTACAATACTCTGCACCCCAAACACAGACTATTACAAACCAGTCTATAATAATCTGCACCCCAAATGCAGATTATAAAAACTTACAGTTTATTATAAGCCACGAACTATAATAACCTATTATACACCCCAAACGCCCCCTAGATATTTTATGTATAATAGTATTATAAAATTAAAAATTTTAAAATTTTAAAACCCTCAATTTTATATCTAAAATCTTCCAAAACTTTGATTTTTTGTTTAATAACATATTCACTTTTTTTTATAAAAAAATAAATGATATAGGATATAAAATTAAAGTTTATTTATAATATTATAATTATAAACTTTCAATCTAATATCTAGTAAGTCTATAAATTTTAATAAAAAACCTCGAATAAATCAAAGAATAATATTAGATACAAAATTAAAGTTGATGGACCACTCCAATACACTTTTTAAAAAAAAGAAAATGTACATATAGTGGGTCTCTAAAGTTAGGCCTGATTTGATAATCATTTGATTTTTTTCAAAAAATAAAAAATAAATAACCTTCACTACTATAAAATCTACATTACTTGACATTTATAGTTTTTAATTACTTGAGTTTCTTTGGGAAAAAAAAAGGTCAAGTAATGACCTTTTAGAAAAGAAAATGTCAAGTAAAAGGGTTAAAAAAGCAGAGATTGACAAAATGTTTCGGATATTTTTACATGAACCATTACTTGACATTTTTCGTGAGTATAATAAATTCTTACTTGACATTTTTCGTGTAAAGTAAAATATAAAAAATAATTTACTTATTATTTTAAAGAAGTAAAAGGGTTAAATGCCCTATATTTAGTCGATCGACCTTTAAGCTCTTGTGCGTGGCCGCTGCAATATTTTGTCGACCTCTAAGCTCCAGATTTTATAAAACTCTCTTCCTCTTTGTGGCTTGGCGTTACTTGCAGCTGCGGGAGGGTTACTAAACTGCGGCTTCCCGGCGTTGGTTTCGTCGGGCAACTCCCTTTAGGCCTTGAAAATTTGATTCAACTTCAAACCCTATCTCTTCGTTCTAACATGCTTTCATGTTCTATTTGTCTGATTTTGCAAACCTTTGTTCCCTTCGGAACCTCTACATGCAACAGAACTCGTTTTCCGACAAGATTCTGGCAGTTTTGTTTAGTATTCAGAGTCTTGTTCGCCTGAATTTGGCGCACAACAAGTTCATCGGTCCGATTTCATTAGGTTTCAATAATCTCCAAACTTACAGATTCTCAATTTGGAAGGAAATCAACTCTATGGATTTATTCTTGATTTAAACATTCCCCAGCTCAAGTGTTGGTTAACGACATAATATATTATCTCTTTTAAGGATGAACCTCTATTTATCGCTCTTATTTAATTTATGTATTAAGGTTAAAACTATTAGTTATGATAATTTTTAACTTGTTTGTATTGTTATATTTATATCATAGGAGAATGAAGTTGTTAGTGCATCAACCACACATAGGAAATGGAAGAAGGTGAAATTATAACTTGGTTGTTCTACATCTTATTTGAAGGAGAATGGTATGAGTCCCATATTTCTTCTATCTTATTTAGGAATGAACATTTTACTCATGTTCTATCTTAATTGTGTTAGGAAAGAGCTTTAAGGACGATGCCGAAAGAGAATGAAGTTACTAGTGCACCATCTAGTTTATCAATATCCTTGAAGTCTATTCTTAGGTATGCTGAAAAGGTAATGGTTGATGGGACTAGTATTTCCTTCCAACTACTTGTTGAGCTCTTTGGTTTTGGCCGAAAGAGTTATGTTCTGCGAAAAGATGTGATCAAATTTTGTAGCATGCAAAAAGTGAAGACTTTATCAATGGTAGTTTATATTGCGTAAGTAAATGTTATTTGTTTATGATATATTATCACTTTATTAATTAGTAGTAAGTTAATGTGTTTGATCTATTATTGTAAATATCTACACTCGTTCATTGTTGATTCAAATAAAGGGTCGAAGTACATTTTTGTAGATCTATCTCTAATATCTGCGGGCCAAAATACTCGAGAAGTTAGAGCTCTGAACCTTTGTAGTAGATTAATGGCTTCCAAACATGATCAATTAGTTATTGCTGCTTATAATCTCGGATAAGTATAATTAGTTATCGCTCCTTATACCCATGTTCTACCTTACTTCTTGGGTGACTTGAAGGCAAAATCACTTTTTTTTTCTTTTTTTTTTTTTCAATGTGGAATTTTGTTTGGATCATTGAACTTGTATACCAAATAATGGAATATGAGAAAATCAGGTTGAAAATTTTGCATATTTGGTCTATGATGGAGTAAAGAATTTTTTGTTCTTTTAGCCCAAGAAAATATTAATGTAATTGGCTACCTTCATGTTCTATACTAATTAGTTGTGTATTTTATTTAGTGATCATTGGTCATTAATTGTTATTAATGCGTATGATGACGTGGTGTACTATCTTGACTCATTGAGAACAAGTTCGCAAGAAGATATCAAACATGTAAGCTAACTTTGCTTGGGTTTTCTTTTTTTTTTTTTTGGGGGGGGGGGGGGGGGTGTAAAGTTTATTTCATTTGACTATTATACTATACTCTTTGGCAAATGTAGGGGAATGACGATTTTTCAGTCTCAAAAGAATTTGCAAAAGACTCGAAAAACCACATTTTGGAAAACAGTAAAAGCAAGTATAAGAGCATTAAAAAAATTAATAAAATGACGTATATTTAGTGCATGTGTATGATATATATTAATTATTGGTTTTGTATTGTAGTGTCCTTTACAAGTGGGAATTGTCGAATGTGGGTATTATGTTATGAGATATATGCGAGAAATCATGACTAAAGAGAAGAATATTATCGCAGATGTGATATGTCTTTAAACTACTTACATATATTGTAATATTATAAATAGTATAAATAGTATACATAATGTATATTTGACTTTTTATGTTTTATAAATTAATGCGAGGAGCTCGTACTTGCAACTTGGATTGGATAAAGAATGCATGGAATGGGCTAAATATTTAGGTCGCTATATCTGATGGACTTCCTATAAATTTTGTGTATGTGGCTACATGGGAATGCCCAAAACTATTTTTATGTAAATGTTTTATTCATAGTCATTGTAGGTTATATACTTCAAAAAAATGTATGGTGGGGGATATAATTTTAGTCTTGTGATTTTTGGAATATATAGCACATATGGATTGGTCTTATAATTTTGGAATTACCATATATTGGGGTGGGTTGATAAAGTATATACTATTGTGGATTAGCCTTATAAATTTTGGAATCATTCATATACATGAAAGGTAATAGAAGAATTGAATTGTTAAGTTACTTTGGATATATTGGACTAATATGTAGACCTGAATTATGTGCAACTGTTTATTTTAGTTGACGAAATTGTCTTATTGGAACACATGTAATGCAAGAAATGAAAAATGAAAAATTAAATTCGAATGTTTATTTGAAAAAAAAAAACATAGATTACGTTAAAAATGAGTCAATAATTAGATTACTGTCCATTATTTCATGTCAAGATAAAAATATATTTGACAAATAAAAAATGTAAAAGGTAATCACATATGATACGTAATAAATGTCAAGAATTAATCAACTTAACATCAGTGTTAAGTGTATTATTTTTCTTGACATGAAAATTGTATCAAAAAATATTTGTCTTGACGTTTTTATACTTGACAGTCGAATACTCGACGCTTTTATATGCGTCAACTATATCATTTACTTGACATTTGGAAAATATCACGTAATCTAATTGCTGAAGTAGTGCCTATAAATACTAATTCTACGTATAAGTTTTTATATTTTGTTACCTTTTTTTTTAATAATATTTTAAAAAATTAAATCAATATTTGATAACTAAAGAAAATAGTTTCGGAAAAATGAAATAAATATTGCTCCAATAGTTTCTCCCAAAAAAACGGCCAATGTGTGTTGTGTTTATTTTCTGATCCTTTGCTAATATTTTTCCAAGATGACGGCTGACCACGTGATCCATCTATCTTCATCAAACGCCAATCCCTCATGTCCAATTTTGCGTCACACCCCTTTCTTCCCCAATATATATAACACCATTTTGTACATACATATAACTCCATTGTAATTTCTTTCTTACATTTGAATCTTTTATTATTATTATTATTATTATTATTATTTCATGGCGGGAAATCGTGAAATGAACTCATAAAAT
This sequence comes from Benincasa hispida, assembly GCF_027475165.1. Classification (NCBI taxonomy): domain Eukaryota; kingdom Viridiplantae; phylum Streptophyta; class Magnoliopsida; order Cucurbitales; family Cucurbitaceae; genus Benincasa; species Benincasa hispida. The sequence goes on from NC_143487.1 coordinate 22,685,873, forward strand.
GTTATTATTAACAAAATTGAAAGAAAGGTCATAGAAAAAAATCGCAGAAACAAAATGAAATCACTTTACTCCAACTTGAATTCCCTCCTCCCAACCCCTCACTCAAATGTTTGTTTTTTTCATTTTCTTTTTTTATCTTTATCTTTTTTCCCATTTATCATTATGGTATTAATGGTGCCTTTTTTTCACTAAAAAATTATAGGAGCTACCACTAACAGTGTCGGAGCAGATAGAGGAAGTAATAAAGTCCATTAAATCACTAGAGATAAAGTTGAAGAAGGATGAGGAGAAGAAGGAGAGACTTTTGAGAAAGTCGAAAATGTCATTGTCATCGCCGTCATACACTGCATTGTCGACGAACCAGAATAGGAATGTACCTGAACTGAAAATCAAAGAAATGGGCTCTGCCGTGGAGGTGGTTTTAACGACTGGGTTGGAGGATCGGTCTATATTTTATGAGATTATTCGTATCTTTAATGAAGAGCGAGTCGAGATCATCAATGTTAGTTATTCCGATCTCGAAAGTACCATCATATATTCGCTCCACGCTGAGGTATATGTTCGAAAAATTTTCTAATATACTACGGTGGTATAGACTTCATTTATTGAATGCCCATTTAAGAATTGTGTGAATAACGTGTCAAATAGTTAATGAAAGGAAAGGAGTAAAGTAATATTATAGTACCAGATTTCTCTATTAAACCTGTTTGATAAGCATGAAAAAACCTTCATTATTATAAACAAATTAAGTATTTAAAAATTATGTGACGTGTGACAATCTAGTGGAAGGAGTATGTGTGCCTATGTAACATTAGAAGTTTTCAATTGTTTTAAAAATTCTGCTTCTTTTCCATGATTTTCTAACATATATAGTTTTTTCTGGTTTTATATTGTTTCAACAAAAAAAAAAAAAAAAAAAGTTTTCAAAACTTGAAGTTAGAATTTTAAAAACACTCAGAAAAAGGTATATAATAAAACAAAAGAGTTCAATGAGTGTAAGTATTATTTATAAATTACTTAATTTTTTAAAAATCAATTGGATATCAAACATATATCTTAGGTCTCGTTTAGTAATGATTTTTATTTTAGTTTTCTTATTTTTGAAATTAATATTTATTTTCTTTCATAAATAATTAAAATTTTCGTTGAATTCTAGAAGTGCTTGAAAATTCTACTTTAGTTTTTAAATTTTGGTTTCATTTTTTAAAATATTAATAGAAAGTAAATGATAGTAAAATAAATAAATTTAGAAGTAGTGTTTATAAACTTAAATTTTTAAAAGATATAAAACAAATATCATGAAATAAAAATGAACTAAAATGATTGTTTTTTTTTTTTTTTTTTTGTTGGTTATTATGGGAGTAGATTGAAGACGTGGTGTATGAATTTGGAGGAACAAAACTGATAGAGAGACTAAAAAAATTGGTTCACGAACCCAACAATGATCCAGAATTACAGGCGGTGGCAGTTTTCAGCAGTCACGGTGGAACCAATTTTCCGGCGGACGTTCTGACGACAAGTTCCCATTACAATTTTTGGAGCAACTAGATATTTGAAGACAAACTTTAATTATTATATGCATGTTGTCCTACGCTGAAACACATTTAATTATTATATGCATGTTGTCCTACGCTGAACAACATTTAATTATTATACGCTAAACAACATGTTACCACTCATTATTGAAGGATATTCAATATATAGCCACTGTGTGTCTTTAACTAATTAAACTTCAGAACCATGCACATGGTTGTTCTATAAATTTTACTTTTTCTTTTATAAACAATATTTTAGTATATCATCAACTATTTGATTTTGTGCAACCTATTTCAATTACATGAAAAAGTGATAAAAAAAATATATTTTTTCTTGAAAGAAATGAAAAAAAAAAAAAAAAATAGTCCCACTTATCAAATTATAGTTCGACAAATGATTGTGTTCTAAGTTTATTTGGTTTATTTAATAACATGGAAATATTTAGGTACTTTTTTTTTTAAATAGAAAGAATGGTTTTCTACACGTGGTAAATTGTGGTTGGACACAATAAAAAGTAGCCAAAAAAATTGGTGCAATTTGTATTCAACTGTTTTCTTAGTAACAAACTATCACTTTGATTATTTGTCTCCTAGTCTAAACTATATGTTGATGAATGTCCTTTTTCTTTTTGGGATTGGGAAGTCAAATTGTTCATATTATATTTATTTAAAATATGGTTTAAAATTATAAATGGTTAGGAATGTGAGCAAACTAACAAAGTCCTACATTATGGAAGAGATGAACATACTATATAAGTGATAATAATTATCTCAGTTGATATGAACTCTTTTGTGCGTTTCGAAACACAAAGTATCATGAAAGATAATTATGTCCAAAGTGAAAAATATCATACCATAGAGATAGGTGAAAGCTTTTTTTATATATAAAAAAGAATTGTTACCTAATAGTTTATTGAGAACTCAATGATTTTTTTTTTTAAATGCACAAATTTATTAGACATAATTAAAAATTAAATTTAGAATCAAATTTAAAATTGAAAAGTTTTTACAAATATAAAAAATGTCAAACTATTTATAGAAATAGTAAAAAATCACTAATAGACACCAATAGAAGATAAACTTCTATCAGCGTTTATCAATAATAGAAAAGTTTCTATCATTGATAAAGACCAATAGAAGTCTATCAGTAATGAAAACTTATAAAAATCTAAAAAATGATTAAATTCTACTATTTTGTGTAAACAGTTTCTCTTATTTTTTTCTATTTTTAGAAACCCTTTTAAAAATTCAATTTCATGACCATTCGTTGTTTTGCTTAAAAAAAAGTATAAATTAAAAATTAAGAAAAGTGATTTATATATTTTTGAAGCATCTTCCCTTAACATAAAACTCTCAAATTATCCTCTATAAGAACATTCGAAGATGCCTAAAAGTCTTCATATGTCCAAACATCTTACATTACTGCAAAACAAATACAGTAATCCATATATTTACTCCATAAAAATTTTAGACTCTCCCACTAAATAAACAATCCCTATGTGGGAATGTGCTTGATATAACTTAGGTTTCTTTCTTTATCAAACAGGCTAAAGATATGGTGCAAGTCTCGGAGAATATTTCTTTCTCCCACGTTTTTCGATCGCACAAGTCACAACCTTTGCATTAAAGGCCAAAGTGTCTTTTTTATTTTTTTAACATTTTTATCATCTTATTCTGAATAATTTTTTATTTTATTTTGTTTTCTTTATGTCGTGTGATGTTGTTCTTTAGTTTATTATGATATTTTGAAAAAAATAATATTAAACAAATGGTAAAAGCTTGCAAATGAAGTTTTAAAAGGTAATCTATCTATACTATTTAAAAGGCCTAAGGCAACTCTTGATTTTCCATTTGATTACTTTTAGTTGATGGCCCTGTAATTTTGTTAGGTAATTTGAGAAAAACTTTTTCCTTAGATTTAGTTTTGATAACTATGTTATCAATTTATTATTAAATGAATTTTTTATACAGATTTGTTTCCTCTTTACTCAAGTTAAAATTTTAATTATAATGATTTGTTTTTAATTTAATTATTTCTCATTTTGTTAATTTTAATTTATATATTTATATATAATACTATGTTATATTCAAATCTTTTAATATCTCTAACCATATAATGATTTATTTAAAAAAAAATTGTAATGGTTAGAGTTTTGTTATTGACTTTATATTTGTTTAAGGTTGATGGCTTTTGATTTACTTGATGGTTTGGTATTGTTATAGAGTTGTCACACAAGATGTCTCTCAAGATGTTATTCCCACTTTTATTTCTTTCAGTTATTTAGAAAATCGTGCATAATTATTTTTTCTGGATTCTTTCCTTTTTCATTGTTTGCATACTTCGATTAGGGGTGTTTTCCTTTTCTATTGTGCTTATTTATTTGCAAGTCTTTGATTGTTAGGGTTTCCACTTCCATTCTAATCTATTTGAAGTTTTTCCTTTTGATTGTGGTTGTTTACTACAAGTTTAATTTAACAGTGTCTTTGATCTACAATTTTCTGTGAGAAATCATTGTCGAATTTTGTTAAAACAATAAGTTTTATTGGTAATAAGGGAAGTCTAAGACTTCACTCTTGAGAAGGGATTCTTGGTCTTAGGGGAAGTCTAAGACTCTATTACTCGAGAAGGAGTTCTCCAATTTAGGGGACCCTAAATTGTTTCAGTGAATAATCTTCACAAGTAGATGGAAAGATAACGTCAGAAATAGAGAGTCTACTAAGGGGAACTAAAGTGTTATTCACTAATATTTGCATACTTAAGGGAACCTAAATTCTATAGAGAAGGAGTCTCACGGCTAGGGAAGCCTAGGTGGTCAGTAAGTTAAACTCTACGTGTGTCATTGTCAATGCCATTACTTTATAGAAAAGTATTAAGTTGTAAATGTTTCACTTTTTAATATTAGTAAATTATCTTTCTTGGGCACACTGTCTTCCAGACATAGGTAGTTCATCACCGAATTGGGTTACCAATCTTTGTGTGTTCTTCCTTGATTTATTGTTTGTTATTCTTGTGTTGCCTCATTGAGTGTTTGGACATCTTATTTAACAACTGTGATTTGCATGGTGAGTCATCTTAAAATTTTAGAAACATTAAACAAAATCTAAATGGGGCTTGACCAAATTTTAGATATATATTTTTTTTCAAGTGAACACATGATTCTATTTAAAATCAAATTAATTTGAAACTAAAATTTTCTATATTGGTTAAATTAAACCCATAATTTTATTTTTTTTTTCACAGGTACGTTCTATTTCTTTCTTCATTTTTCAATTTTAATTTTGTTAATAATACTGAGTCAAGGATGTCATTTTGATGTTTTTAAGTTTAATTCTAAACTTTGAATCCAAATTGCAAACTAGCTTAGTAGGTGAAAACTATGCTATTGTGTGTCCAACGTTTTTATCCTAACATGTTTCGCAAATTTTGGATACCAGTTCGGTTGGAGTTTGATTTTAATTTTAAGTTTCACTACACGTGATCGGTAAATCTATATATCCTATTGAAAAATAGTTTTGTTGATATTGATTTTTATCTCGAGCATTTACATATATTTTAGACTTTATGCTTTACTTCCCTCATTCGGCCACTTTTATGTCATTTGCTTTCCTATTCATGTCTCGAATTCTCTGTTGCCAGTCTTTAATATTATTTTTGTTAATATGATGCAATCCTATGCTTGGATATTACGACAACAATTTCGGTATCATCATTTTTTCCCTTTTTAATCGTATCTCACATATCTAGAGTCAAAGAAGCAATTGCTATGTAAATTGAACTCTCTTTCATATGGAGGACGCTGCCATTGATGTAAATGAAGCATGGCAGATTTTTCTGACTGCTTATGTTTTTTTTTTCCCCTTGAGAATTCATATGATAAGAAAAGTTGATAATTTGATGGTCTGTGGGAAACTTAATTTTCAAACTCAGTACTTTTTTTTTTGTCTTTACATGGTGATGCATGCACGGTGGCGATTCTGTTTTGACTTAGTCAACTAGGCGAGAAAAGGCAGATGACGAAGAATGAGAAGGCGCGTGAAGTATAATATATTTTGTATATATATATTTGTAATTTCTTTGTTACATAAAAGATTTTATATTTGTTGTATAAATGTAAATTAGACTCAAAATAGTAGCATATGCACCACAAAGATAAATTAATTGCATATATAGTATAAAAATAGGCTCATATATTGTAAAAGACCAAAAAGTCTACCGTTTTCGCAACCACCATTTCGCATGCTTCTTCTTCTCGATTTTCTCAAATTGAAAGTTATCACTGATAGCAGCTACCAGTGATAGTCACTGATAACTTCTATCAGTGGCTACCATTTATACATTTCCATTAATTGGAATTAAGCACTAAGAGAAATCACCACTTTCCTGACGCTTCAAATCGCCAGAAAATAGTAAAAAAACGCATCAAGAATTTGGTCGGGATATGTTTGTTGGAAGTACAACTCTCAACACGAGAATGCATACCGTCGGGAGTTTTGAACGAACTCCTGACGCCTGTTATACGGAATCAGGAGTTTGGCACTGCCGACGCATGTAGAGATATTGTTGGGAGTTATTCAAGCTCCCAACGACTGGTAAGCCGACGAGAGTTTAATTTCATAAATTCAAAATTTGAATTTAAACTCCTGATAGCTTACCAGTCGTCGGGAGATATAGACACTCTCAATGTTTTTCGTAGGGAGGTAATCATTTTTTTAATTTTATTTTTTTTAATTTGATCTGAATAACCTATATAATATTATTAAGCAGCTAAAAAATATTCACATAAGAAATAAAACAAACAAAAAAAGTCCATAATATTCTTTATTACCAAAATAGAGAAAAGTTGGCAAAATGGTTTACAAAAAAAATATGTCTTCACAAATACATAGAAGAAAGAACATGAAAACAACGTCTCCAACATAGCACCTCCAACACATGATCTTGAACACATCTCCAACAACATTTCCAAACTCATCTCCAAACAACATCCTACAAAAAAAACAAAAACCATGAGTTAAATCCTACAAATCCTACAAAACAAATAAAATCCCACAATCCTACAAAACAAAGAAATGAATAATAATCTTACAAAACAAAGAAAACAAACACATTTTCAACAGTACATGTTCTCAACCTAAAACCTCCACAAACATACAAAGACCACAAGTTAAACTCCAAAAGAATAATTTATCTTAACTCATCCCAAAACAAATTCATAATTCATAAACTTTCACAAACAAACAAAAATTCCAAGTTGAACTCCAAAACAAATATAACCAATCTATTCCCCCCCCAACATTCAAATTTCATAAACATCATCCACAAATACACAAAAAAATCCAAGTTTAACTCCAAAAAAAACTATAACCAATCTTAACCCACCCCACACAACATTCAAAATTCATAAACATCTACAAACACACAATAACTTCAGAAAACACACCAAAATCCAGTTGTTCGGCTACTGTAACTGCAGGATAGCAACATATTAGACAACTAGATAATGAAGTAATCATACCTAATTTGATGGCCATTCTCTCTGTGATCGTATCATATCATCAATCTTTTTTTATTATTATTATTATTTCTTCCATTTATCTTGCATGATCCACTCTCATTTGTTTTTTAACATCTTCAAGTTCCTTAATCCTTGATCGAAACTGTTCGAAATTGGCTTTCTATTCCCTCACCTCCCTTCTTTCTGTTCTTTGAGTATATGACGAACTCAATGAGCTGCTACCCCTTTTTTATTTAGGTTTAGGGTCCCAACTTAGGACTTTTACATGACCGGGTCATCTACCCAAAACTGTCTCACAAATTTCATCCCGGAACCTTCTGGAGTGGGGTTGGATTATAATTCTAACATTTGATTCTACAAATATTAATTAAGTGTATAAGTACAAGCGATTGAACTTACAAATGAAAAAACAAAATGAAAATAAAACAAAATTGATCACATGTGCATCCTCAGCTGCCTGATTCACGAACTTTCCACCTTTAGAGTGTGTTTCTTTAAATAGGTCAACATGTCTTACTTCTCGACCTTGTTTTTCCTCCAGCTCAGATTGAATTTTTAGGAACGACTTCGATCTACCTACTTGGTCGAATGATAATTTCTCTCTATTATTTCTATTCGTCTCTGAAATTTCCTACATTCGAACAAACAAAATTAAAAATATATTCTATAATAGTAAATGAAGTAAATGATACATGCCCTAAATTATTATAACCTAAAATTCTTCACTCTCGAAGTGATCACACAAAAAATGCCAATCTTTTGGTCTATTTTTAACCCAATTAGGCGGGTTGACACGTGCTTACTGAGGGTTGTAACATTTCTTGTAATGTCTGTACAAATCTACTCCGAATTCTTTGAACGAGTTTTGCATTTGATGTTCAATAAAATTATTAAGTGGTTGATCGGATAAATCAAGCAAGAAATGAGGCTACAAAAGAATTAAAGAATAATTAGCATATATGATGTTTATGACAATCTAAAAGAACAAACTTATAAACGTACCAACAATTGACTCTTAGCCAATTCTACAAATCTGTTTGGAATATCAGCAAAAGTACGACATCGTACTGGAAATATAGATTTGATGGTGACACCAATCACATTACTAAATTATACCGAATGTTGACAAATCGGCTTCTTCTCCCCCTATTTAATCGATTAGAATTCTTCTATGTTTTTTGGACGTATTTTTCCAACTCGATGTTCCGTGAAAGCTCATGTTTCCTCCAAATGGATGGAGAGCTACTATTTGAGGAATAAAAAATTTAAAACAGTCTAGGATGTATTTGTTGGGTTTTCTGCCCTAAAACTAGTAGATAGTGAATGTAATTAAATGACCGTCATTAATAAATAGTTATTAATGTTTTTCTCAATAAGTATTATTGATGATTCATTTAATTTTGTCTTATTAATCCTAAAATCCAATAAACTAATATCCTAGGTTGTCTTATGAGTCTTGAACTGTATGTATAGACATATAGGGATCAATGTTGAAGATACAACCTAAAGGGTCTATAGTATAGGGGTAAGATTAGGTACCTTATCTTGATACAAATACAGTGATCCAACGCGTTTGTGTAGAAGACACGCGAGTGGAGTATCCTAGGCAATGAGTTTGCACAAGACTGAACCACGAAATAGTAACTTCTAGATGTAACTCCATCGGCTAGTTAGGTTTCTATTTCAATAGAATGACCTAGGCAACTTAGTTTTACTCTTGAGTATATTATGGACTCCTATTCACGAGGGATTGCCCTTTGATTTGTATGGGTGAGAGTTGCCAGTTTGTCGACTCAATATGCCTACTATTGGGGATAAGACCGGGTAGGTAGCTAGGAACATAATCATACAAGATGGATTTCACTCATTCCCGAGTTTAGGGTAAGTAGATGAGCATTCCCTTAAGTAGTGGCTTTGGGAATTGAACAAAGGGTCCTACCCTCTCACTGGTCCGAAAGGGGTTTCTGTTTAATGGTTGGACCATAAACAAGTTGTTCATTAGAGAAGTACTCGTATTTAAGGAGGTAGAGATAACCCAAGGAAAATGGTAATTTGACCCAACTGGTGTTAGAAAACTCGTGAAGGACTAACTTGTTGTTATTGGTCTATATCCGTGGACCAGAAACATATCTGTAGTGAGATGAGTGCAGTTGTAGGTCTTTAGTGGAGTGTACCCTCAGTTAACGAATATTGATTAATTTGGTTAATGTGTTTAGTCAATTAATTTCACGTCGTTAGAGCTTCTAATCTGCAGGTCCATTAGGTCCCTTTCCTACCTTGTAAAGGGTATTGAGGTAATTTGTTATTAAATTGAATTTGAAATGTTCAAAATAAAAATTGAGAATTGTTTAATATATGTTGATACATTTTAATATAAAATTTAATTTTAGACTTTATTATTAATTTTGGATATGATTCAAAATTAATAAATGAGAGAACAAAATATTTGAAAGGAGTTCAAAAATTAATTAATATGAATAAGATTCATATTGAAAACTATAGGTTAAAAATAATATGCATTGGATGTGCATTAAAACTATAGGTTAAATGAGAGAAATATATTTGAATATGATTCAAATGGGAAATTTAAATTAAATATGTGATATTTAATTGGATGATTAATTAATTGGAGAATTAATTAATTATTTAGTTTAATTAAATTTTGAATTTAATTAAATTGATTAAATCAAAAACTATAGGTTAAAATAAATGCACATTAGATGTGCATTAACATTATAGATTATGTGAGAGGAAATCATTTAAATATGATTTAAATGGTTATTAGTTTTTATTTATTTAATTAAACTAAATAAACAGTTTTATTTAATTTTAATTAAATAAAATACAATTCCCTACTTAAGGGATTAACTAGAGACGTGCGATGAATCCCACGTCTCCTCACTTTCCCCCTCTCTCATTCTCTCTATATCAAAACAAAAAGAAAAAAAGGCAGAGTAGATTAATTTGATCGATGAGAAAATTATATGTGTTTTTTCTTCCTTCTTCCTCCCAATTCCAAAAAGAAAAAAAAAAAAAGAGAGAGAGAGAATCCCACAATTCTCATCTCTTCTTGCAAGAATAGGGAGGACTCCAAATGGTGGTGCCCATTCCCAATTCGTACGAATTCAACAGAATTCCTAAAAGTTTGTAATGTAGTTTTTTTTCCTGTATAATTAGGTTTCTGGGAATTGCATGCTTAATATATTTTTCCTGTTTTATTCCAATGAAAAATTGTTATGTTTTAAATGCCAATTTTAAATACGTTTGGATTCTATGTTTTGGCTTCCTCTGTGCCTAAGGCTTTCATCCCATCAATATTTCAGTCAACAGAAGATGTGTTCGAATACTAACCTGAAGTGTCACCCACAAAAGATCCTATATTGCCTAGATATATCTCTTGTTCTCGGAATTCTTTCTTTGCCTCATGTTGCCTATTAGGGGATGACATCGTATCTATATAAACACAAAAAAGACAAAACAATGTAAAATCAATATTAAATATGTATAAATAGAGAAAAATAATTGAGTAGATACATTGTAACACCTTGCACATTTTTTAGTAATAATGTAATTTCAGTAACTTTATTATTTGGAATTTCAGTAATTGTTATTAATTGGAGGGTATTTTTGGAATTTTGAACTTCAAGTGTAAGTGTGGAAATTTAATTGTTGGCATGAAATTATTCAAATTGGAAATTAATGGCAGGAATTAATTTTCTTTTGAAACGAAAAGAAATTTAATAGTATAAAACGGAATGGAATTAAATGTAATTATATTTATTTTCTTTTTTGTTTTATTATTATTATTGTTGTTGTTGTTGTTGTTTTTATAAAAAGTCAAACCCCACCCCCCTTTTCTTCCTCACGTCGTGAGCCCGTCCGACGCCGCCCAAAGCAGCCACATCAGTTTCTTCTTCATGACCTCCGTCCACCACTGCTCAAGCGTCGTTCGCTTTTTCCATCACTAGATCTATCGATTTGGGTAAGATTTCTGCCGTTTGGGTTTGTTTTCGATTGATTCTTGAATACTCATTTATTTTTGGTATTAATTAGTCGATACCCATTGTGTTTCAACTTTGGATTCAAGTTTGTGAAGGTATTGAGGTGTTGTTCAGTGAAGTTGGAGTTTGTTTTAGCGAGTTTTGGTATGTTTTATGCTTTGATTACCCTCTTGATGGATTAATTTTTGTTGTTGAGAAATTTTGGTAAAGTCATTTGGAAGTGATTTTTTTGACGAAGCTACATATGGATAATTTATTTGAGACATTGGTAGTGAAGTATGTATTTGATTCAAGCTTTAACCATGTAAATCTAATTTCAAATTATGATTAGGGGGTTGATTCAAGAATTTCATTCAAGATGAAGAAGAGTTTGGTTTGCTAATTATTTGGGCTTAAAATTAGAGGTTTGGAAGGTGAATTCGAATTGGACCACACCTTAGATAAGGTTATCTGGAAATATTTTGTAATATTTGGGTGGTTGGAATGGTGCCTTAACTATTAATTTTAAAGCTTGGTTTATGTTTAGGCTTGATTAAGGATTCAAGAATTTCACAAAGATTCAATTGCTTTTTTGTTCGACCTAATATCAAGCTAAGTAATCTTACTACTGGATCTGCCCACAGGCCAGACATTAGATGTATGCTAGCATGTTAAATGAAGGTTATGGCAGAATGATAGCAAGAAAGATTGATAGTATAACATGATTAAAGTATGTTCTGTTACAAGATCCGAATTATTTGATCTAACGATGTTGAGGTATACATGTATGTTGTAGAACCATGATGTTGAGGTATATGTGTATGTTGTAGAGCCATGATGTTGAGGCTTATATGTATGTCATAGATTCGTACAGTGATGATTATGATGTTGAGGCAGTGCAAATGTCCTTACTAATTAGTTAGATGCCCATTAGATTTTTTTTTCCTTCAGGATTCACAAGTTTTTGTTTCCTTCGAGATTCGCCAATTTGTGTTCGAGATTTGCCAGTTTATGTCTCCTTCGGCATTCGCCAGTTTGTGTCTCCTTCGGGATTCACCAGTTTTTGTGTCTCCTTCGGGATTCACCAGTTTTTGTGTCTCCTTCGGGATTCACCAGTTTTTGTGTCTCCTTCGGGATTCACCAGTTTTTGTGTCTCCTTTGGGATTCACCAGTTTTTGTGTCTCCTTTGGGATTCACCAGTTTGTGTCTCCTTTGGGATTCACCAGAGGTAGTGGGCATACTTAACTACAGTAGGATAGGACTTAGTCTTCTTCTTGTTTCATGTGCATATGTGTCCCATGAGGACTAGAGCAGTTTACATGTTTCACCAGAGGTGGGTATCTAGAGGACATAGATGCCCAGCCTGACCCCAGTAGTGGAGTTACTTATTGCGTATTTTATACCCATTCTGTCTCATATTGTTATTTCAGGTAAGAGTAGAGATGCACTGGCAATGGACAAGCGAAATTCGTGATCGAGCCACTGGGACTAGTTTTTACGCTTCCACATCATGAAATTTAGAGTTCTTTTCATGATTCTCTTAACTTTTAGTTTTGATGCTTAAAACTTACTTTAAGAATCGTTTTTCAGACTCGTTTACTATCCTTTATGATTTATGGGTACCCTACTATTTTTTTAATATTTTAATTTAATGAAAGTCTTTTAAACTTACCTTATTTAATTAGCATTTATTTCGTCATAATCGAGTGTCGTTTTGAGTTCCATGCATGCATGTATTTAGTAACGGCCTAACTTAAGTCCTAGGGGGTTAGGTCGTTACAGTTGGTATCAGAGCCCATGTTTTGGGTTTTGTAGATTGACTTACTATGTAAGTCTAGATTGTCCCTATGGCCCATGAACGGATTCCTCGTCATCGTCAGGTACGTCTTATCAATTACAAGTTTTATGATAGTTGTGCAGTAAAATATTTGTTTAGCTTAAATGCACCAGTTATGTTCTAATGCTAGGTCAGTGACTCGTTAGAAGTTATTATAAAAGGATTATCAGGTACAACACTACAAAAGGAGAAAAATAAAATAGAGTAAATTATGAGGTCACTTGGCACTAGTTAATCTTATGGAAATTATGTTAGAAACGAACAAATATATACCTTAGTTCAGCAATGTTAAAGGTTGATGAAACTATGTAGAGTTATGACAATTTGGGAATGAAGGTATTTAAATGTTTAAGCCAAAGAATAAAATTGTCGAGACAAGAATTGATCAAGGACTAGTGTTATGTTTTGTGTTGGATAGTGCAATCGGTGGTAGTATAAATACACAGGCCAGTGCTCAAGTATAAGGTTAAAAGTTGTTTTATGAATAAGGAGGAAAAGAAGAAGAGTCTATAGATTTATTAAAGGTTTTGAGATATTAAAAACCCAACATTTCAAGAAGAATTTTAGAAATGATTCATAAGTCATAAGTCATAATCATTTGGGTAATACTACGACTTGATGAACTAGGTAAAGTATGTCTAATGATATAAAGAATTCTTTTGGAATATCTAGCTAGGTAGATGTCATTAAAGGAAGCTAAAATAGTTGGACATAACCTTGTACTTAAAGGGGTTAAAGCAAGGTGTGATTTGTTTAGGTTGAAGGATTATTTTAGTATACCTAGACTAAACCCAGAGCCTTATTGTGTTAAGGAGATCCAAGTTAGAAAAATTTGAAGAAACAAAAGTCTTTTGGAGTTTAAACGTATGCAAATTGGCAAAGAGGAATTCTACAAGATGGAAATTCTTAGTGAGAGATATAAGATTTATGGAGGAGCTAAGTAAAATATAATTTAGTAAAGAGATTACGTTCCACATGGAAAGTGGAAAAGAAAAAGGGAGGTGTTTTGAATTTAGTGGTTTTATCAGAGATAAGTATGAATGGGAGAAAAGTATCCAAGAAAGTCTACTCTTTTGGAAAGAGAAAGAAATTTAATGTGTTCGAAACTTCTAGTTAAGTATGGTTTGAAGGCTTGATAAGAGGGGTTACAAGGTATTTGTTTTGGTGTAAAAGAAAAATACCTCATTATCATGTGGAACTTTAGGACAATATGTGTTAGATGGAAAGATAGCTTATGTAGGTGATTGGTATTGAACTTTGTTTTAACACAAGAATCTGTTACCAAAATAGAAGGTTGAGAAGGGATAAGTTAAAATGGAGTTACTAGTAACAGTAGATGTTTGAGAACTATTGATATGGTATGTTGAGGCTTCATTAGTTAAGACATAAAACATTAAGGACATTAGTAAGATTTAAGGGATTTTGACTTTGTGTGCAAGTGTTGGGAAATGTGAACTAACAAGACCATCAATTTGATTGAGAAAAGAAAATAATCCAACTCGAGGTAGACAATAATGGTATATGCACAAAAGTAAGTAAGTTGGATCTTCCAATATAACCATTGGTATAAGGGATAGACTTGGCAATAAAGTTGAGTTGATAGTAAGAAGTTACTAAAAGTGGGTTTGGAGCATTACAAGATAGTATGTATTCTCTTGCATGCGCAATGAGTTAACTAGTTTTAAGGAGTATTAGTAATCCAAGCTAGGAGTTATGAATCAAGAAGGTTTTATCATTAAAAAAAATGACTTCAAGGATCAATTACAGTTATTACGAGGTTATTAAAATGTGTTACAATTGACTTATGCTTTAGCATCCAGGGACTTCAAAACCACATTTTCAGGGGGAATTCTGGACTCGTTCGCAGTGGGGTCTAAGTAATGATATGTGATTATTTCAAGCCTAAAGAATAATATGAGGATGGCTCAAGCAAGTTTTATAGCTCATGACAGCATAGAGCCTCATGATGAGTTTCCCATAAATGTGAGACTTAATTAGCAGAGTTATTCTCAGACATGTAGACCTTAGGAAAGACATCACAGTTGGCACTTCTAGAGTAGAAGCAGTTTTCAGTTGACTAGATTTGTCCTAGTACGTATCTTCAGATGACGCATTATATAGTATGACCAGTTTCTTCACTACACATATGAAGTTTTCCCTGTGATATGGTAGGCTCAGATATATGTTTTTAGTATATAAGACTTTCTTAACTTCATGACCGTTTTCACAGTTCTCAGCTCGGACGTGTAAAAGTGTTGCTGATTTTCAACATCTTAAGTTTCATAGTTATTTATGGAAGGGGTTGTTACACCTCTCTTGGTACTAGTTTTAGCCATGTCAAACGATGACCCTCGTTTTGCATCTAGTTTTTTTTTTTAAGAGTCTTTAGTTAGCATTGGGTACTCGATTGGATTTTTGTACAATTTTTCACTCATAGACTGATGGTCAAATAGAACGGTTGAACCAGATGTTGGAAGATATGTTGTGCGCTTGTGCACTAGAGTTTTCAGGGAGTTGGGAATTTCACCTGCATTTAATGGAATTCGCATATAATAATAGCTACCAGACTGCTGCTGGCACATTGCCATTTGAGGCCCTATATGGAAAGAGTTACAAGTCTTCAGTATGTCGGGGTGAGGTTGGTGAGAGGAAGTTGTTAGGACCTGAATTGGTGCAGACCACGAATGAGGCAATACAGAAGATCAGGGCTCGTATGCAACCAGCTTAGAGCAGACAGAAAAGCTATGTCGATGTAAGACGTAAGGACCTGGAATTTGAGATTGATTTGAAAGTGTTCTTAAAAGTGGCACCCATGAAAGGTATTCTGAGGTTTGGCACGAAGGAAAAGTTGAGTCCGAGATTCATTGGACCTTTCGAGGTCCTAAAACGAGTTGGCCCCGTAGTTTACCATTGGCATTGCCCCCAACACTGTCTTCAGTTCATAATGTCTTTCATATTTCGATGCTAAGGAAGTATGTGACAGACCCGTCCCATGTAGTTGACTAAGAGCCCTTACAGTTGAATAACAACTTGAGCTACGAGGAGAAGCCTGTAGAGATCCTCGGCAGAGAGGTAAAAACATTTCGCCGCCGGGAAATTGCTTTTGTGAAAGTCCTATGGCAGAATCACCAGTTCAAGGAAGCTACCTGGGAGCAAAAGGATGAGATGAAGGCCCAATACCCAGAGCTTTTTCAAGAATGAACTTTCGAGTTCTTGAAAAAGCTCCGGGTACGAAAGTTCTTTGAGGAGGGAAGAATGTAACACCCCACACATTTTTTAGTAATAATGTAATTTCAGTAACTTTATTATTTGGAATTTCAGTAATTGTTATTAGTTGGAGGGCATTTTTAGAATTTTGGACTTCAAGTGTAACTGCGGGAATTTAATTGTTGACGTGAAATTATTCAAATTGGAAATTAATGACAGGAATTAATTTTCTTTTGAAACGGAAAGGAATTTAATAGTATAAAACAGAAAAGAATTAAATGTAATTATATTTATTTCCTTTTTTGTTTTATTATTATTATCATTATTATTGTTTTTTTTATAAAAAGTCAAACCCCACCCCTCTTTTCTTCCTCAGGTCGTGAGCCCGTCCGACACGCCAAAAGTCCCTGCGTCAGTTTCTTCTTCATGACCTCCGTCCACCACTACCAAGCATCGTTCGCTTTTGTCATCACTGGATCTATCAATTTGGGTAAGATTTCTACCGTTTGGGTTTGTTTTCGGTTGATTTTTGAATACTCATTTACTTTTGGCATCAATTGGTCGATACCCATTGTGTTTCAACTTTGGATTCAAGTTTGTGAAGGTATTGAGGTGTTGTTCGGTGAAGTTAGAGTTTGTTTTAGCGAGTTTTGGTAAGTTTTATGCTTTGATTACCCTCTTGTGGATTAATTTTGGTTGTTGAGAAAATTTGGTAAAGTCATTTGGAAGTGATTTTTCTGATGAAGTTACATATGGATAATTTATTTGAGACATTTGTAGTGAAGTATGTATTTGATTCAAGCTTTAATCATGTAAGCCTAATTTCAAATTATGATTAGGGGGTTGATTCAATAATTTCATTCAAGATGAAGAAGAGTTTGGTTTGCTAATTATTTGGGCTTAAAATTGGAGGTTTTGAAGGTGAATTCCAATTGGAGCACACCTTAGGTAAGGTTATCTGGAAATATTTTGTAATATTTGGGTGTTTGGAATTTGGCCTTAACTATTAATTTTAAAGCTTGGTTTATGTTTAGACTTGGTTAAGGATTCAAAAATTTCACAAAGATTCAATTGCTTTTTGGTTCAGTCTAATATCAAGGTAAGTAATCTTACTACTGGAACTGCCCACAGGCCAGGCATTAGATGTATGCTAGCATGTTAAATGAAGGTTATGGCAGAATGACAGCATGATTGATAGTATAACATGATTAAAGTATGTTCTATTACGAGATCCGAATTATTTATTTATGTACATAAACACTTGAATGCTAGTATGAGATGGTATGTACTTCCATGATTGTATTTGATCTGACAGATTTGAGGTATACATGTATGTTGTAGAACTATGATGTTGAGGTATATGTGTATGTTGTAGAGCCATGATGTTGAAGCTTATATGTATGTCATAGATGCGTACAGTGATGATTATAATATTGAGGTTATTCAAATGTCCTTACTGATTAGTTAGATGCTCATTAGATTTTGTGTTTCCTTCGGGACTCACCAGTTTTTGTCTCCTTCGGGATTCACCAGAGGTAGTGGACATACTTAACTATAGTAGGATAGGACTCAGTCTCTTTCTATTTTCATGTGCATATGTGTCCCATGAGGACTAGAGCAGTTTACATGTTTCACCAGAGGTGGGTATCTAGAAGACATAGATGCCCAGCTTGACCCCAATAGTGGAGTTACTTACTGAGTATTTTATACTCATTCTTTCTCATATTGTTATTTCAGGTAAGGGTAGAGATGCACTGGCGATGGACAAGCGAAATTCGTGATCGAGCCACTGGGACTAGTTTTTACGCTTCCGCATCATGAAATTTAGAGTTCTTTGCATGTTTCTTTTACTTTTAGTTTTGTTACTTAAAACTTACTTTAAGAATCGTTTTTCAGACTCATTTACTATCCTTTATGATTTATGGGTACCATAGTATTGTTTTAATTTTTGAATTTAATGAAATTCTTTTGAAATTACCTTATTTAATTAGCATTTATTTCGTCATAACCAAGTGTCGTTTTGAGTTCCATGCATGCATGTATTTAGTAACGGTCGAACTTAAGTCCTAGGGGGTCGGGTCGTTACATACATGATTAGTCATCATCGTCATTTAAATCAAATTATTCGTCAACATTTGAATAGTTATTAGGAGATAATTGTTCTTCATCATCGTTTAAGGAGATCCATGAGTGGAAGCGGATCGTCAAAATTTCATTTAGATTGAAAACACAAATTTATAGTAAACATACAGTTTATGCTTTCTGATTAAAATTACAACATGTTTTTAAAATAAGAAATAGGGTTCAAGAGATTATACCTTTGAAGAATGTTTCTTCACGTAAACCCCTCGAACTATCATGAACTCGAACACAAGAACAAACTTGAAGACTTTCTTCAAGAACATCACGAACCAAAATGAGACACAACCACTTGGAAACTTTGGTATGCTCGGGGTGAGAACCCAAGAGTTGTGGGCTTTGACCATTTTGGTTAGGAGGGATTCTTGAGTTTTGAGGAGGAAGAAGATTGAAGAAGAACACTATCGCATAGGAAGCTTCCCAATCGTGTAGTCAAAAGTGCCTATCGTATAGTCTATGTATTTGTCGTATAGACTTGTGTGGGAAAAATAGAAAAACATTTCTTTTCTCCCATTTTCCACAAAAAACCAACCACCCAATAAGGTGGGTAGAGAGAAAAAATGGATTATTATTCAAAATAATAAATAATATAAATAAATATGATAACCAACTTATCATATTATATTTATAACCTATAGTTTTAATATTGCATCATATACAATATAAACTATAGTTCTTTTTCGCTATTTTATGACATTTAATATAAATCATATTTATATTAAATTTAACAACTATGAATCTCATTCATAGAAAATATATTTGAATCACATTCAAATAATTATTCCTCCAATTAAACTATAATGTATCAAATACATTATGTCAATTATATCATATATAATTGAATCATCTTATTAATTTGAACAATTAAAATTAACCAAAAAATTGATTCTCAACTAAATCATTTTGAGCTACCATGGGGACCTTATAGAACTGTAGCTTGAAGCTCCAGCGGTACATGAATAATTAATTAAATTCTTTAATTACATTATCCACCATTTGTAAACTATTGGGCACTCCACTAAATATCGACAACTGCACTCTTTGCACTACAAATATATTTCTATGTCCATTGGATATAACTAATCACGATGACTCTTCATAAATTGCTCGTAAGTATAGCTGAGCCAAATTACCGTTTTGCCCCTATAGTTACATCTAATTTCTTAAGTACCAAGGATCCTTCTAATGAACAATAGATCATAGTCTTATTATGACTAAACCCTTCTCGGGCCAGGAGAGGGTGTGACGCTGAGGATCTCATACCGAGAGTTCCATGAGCGGGCTTAGATCGCTCCGATTTCACAGTGACCAAAACATAAACGATATACATTCCATACTAACAGTTATGCATATTAAACTCATCAACGGCATGCTCAGAATACAATAAAACATAGAGAAAAGGGGTTCATACCAGAGGAAGACTATCTTCGTATGTGTGAACCCACAACAGCGGAAAAACATCCCACCGATCTACCAGCACCTGACGAGTCTGTCGATTGTTACTGCACGATCCAACGTACATGAACAAGACCGCGGCCACCACAAGGGAAACCCGAGTATCCTCGGCGTCAAAAACCCAAAGAGTGGGCTCTAGTGAGTTTGGTAGAGAACGGAGGAGAAGACTTCGTGAAGATGATAAGCGCGGGTGAGAAGAACTCTGCTATCGTATAGCGGAGATGCTTATCGTATAGTAAAGCTACACGATCGTTTAGGAAAAACTAGACGATCATTTAGGAAAGAGGTATACGATCGTTTAGAGAACGCATGAACTAGATGATTGTTTAGATGAATGAGATTCTATCGTTTAGGCTCTCGCGATCGCTCTTTCACGAATTCTTTTTCGGGTGCGGGTTATCAAAAGCACGACTGAATTATCTCTCCAAAATGAAAACGATTTTCAAACTTTAACCTGCCGGTTACCTTAACCTTCACGGCCCCATCTTCCCACGTTCAAACATGAATTAATTAGTTAATTACTAAATAATTAATCAATTAATTTAATTACTAAATATAATCATATTATATTTATATCCTATAGTTTGATATCATATATCTACTATAGTATTTTTCCTCTACTTGATATAAATCATATTTATATCTAATTTCCTCCAAAATAATGTATCTCATAGATTTAGCCAATTATATCATATATAATTAACCAGTCCAATTATATCAAATGTAATTGAACTTCCTCTTGTCAATTTGAACATTTTAAATTAACCCAAACACTGGTTATCGACTTTATCCAAGCTACCAAGGTGACCTAATGGACTTGTGGCTCGAAGCTCTAACAGTACGTGAATAGCTGACTAAACTCTTTAGCCACGAGATTCACCATCTGTTAACAGTCAGTGATTCTACTAAAGACCAACAGCTGAACTCTTCTTACCACAAATATATTTCTGTGTCCATCGGATATAACCAATCATGAGTACGATGACCCTTCACAGATGCTCGTAAGTACAGTTAGGCCAAATTACTGTTATGCTCATGTAGTTACATCTCACTTCTTAAGTACCACTGATTCCTTTAATGAACAATACAACATAGTCCAACTATGTGTGAACACTCTCGGGCCAAGATAAGGTGTGTGGCATCACATCGTTCAAGTCCTGAAATCAGCCCTTAAGGGAGCCATCTATCTACTTACCCCTGCCTCGGGGAAGGAGTGAATTCCATCTCGTGTAGTTGAGTTCCCAACTCCCAAATCAGACGAATCCCCAAAATGGCAGGTTTGAATTGGCGATATGGCCACTCGCACCCATATAAATCAAAGGACCGCCCTCAATGGCAGAAGTTCCCAACTCACTCCATATTGAGGTCAGTTACCTATGGTCATTCTAGTGAAATGAAGTCTCTGTCATGAACGATGTTATATAACGCGACATTAACACTTAGTGGTCAGGTCTTATACAAACTCTTTGTATAGGACGCCCCCGCTCGCATGTCCCCAACGCGAATGATCAGGATAAGATCATCTGTGGCAAGTCACAACACTTGTGACCATTCCACAAAGCGGGCCGTGTCTGTATCATTACCAGGATAAGGTTTCCCTCCTATATTCATATACTACAAACCATTTTGGTTATCACTCAAGATATGATCCACTTGTATGTCACCACATACATGTTTGAGTCACATACAGATAACAAAGGATTTTATGATATTGGTTTGTGGTAGAGCAAATAAAACAAATAACCGAGCAAAACAACAAGATGTAAAGTAAATATCATATATTAACAATCACAGGTGTTCGTATATACTGTTTACAAACTACAGGACACGAGACTTTAGGGCATCAGCCCCAACAATCTCCCACTTGTCCTAAAGCGAAGTGGGGTGCACAAAAAACAATTAGTACAAAACAATAAAGTAGGGCACATAAAAGCCCAGTACAAAAAACGGGTCATCAAACACTGTAGCCGTGAGAGCCTTCGTAAACGGGTCAACAACATTGTGCTCCGAAGTGATCTACATGATGATCACGTCCCCTCGATGAACTATCTCGCGGATTAGATGATACTTCCTCTCTATGTGTTTACCACGTTGGTGACTCCTTGGCTCCTTGGAGTTCGCCATTGCCCCACTATTATCACAATAGATGGTAATGGGCCTAGACATATCTGGAACAACTTCCAGTTCTGTCAAGAACTTCCTAAGCCAGACGGCCTCGTTAACAGCTTCGGAAGCCGCTACTCCACCTCCATAGTGGAGTCGGCGATGCACCCCTGCTTAATGCTTCGCCACGCTACAACTCCTCCATTAAGAGTAAAGACTGACGCTGATGTGGACTTGCGAGAGTCCTTATCAATCTAAAATTCAGAATCTGTGTATCCTGTAAGGATCAAATCTCTCGAACCATACACCAGCATGTAGTCCCTCGTTCTCCGAAGATACTTGAGGATGTTCTTCACTATGGTCCAGTGACCCTAGCCTGGGTTAGACTGATACCTACTGACTGTGCCCACAGCATAGCAGAAGTCTGGACGAGTACAGAGCATCGCGTACATCAAACTGCCAACGGCAGATGCATATGGGACCCATCTCATCTCTTCAACCTCTTGAGGCATATTAGGACACATGTCCTTAGACAAAGTAACTCCATGCCTGAACAATAGTAGGCCCCTCTTGGAGTCCTGCATCGAGTACTTGAGCAACATCTTGTCAATGTACGATGCCTGAGACAGTGCTAGCACTTTGTTCTTACGATCTCGAAAAATCTGGATTCCTAGAACAAACTGAGTCTCTCCCAAATCTTTCATTTGGAATTGGGTCGCTAGCCAGTTCTTAACTGCAGTCAATAGACCTACATCATTCCCAATGAGTAGGATATCGTCTACATACAACACTAAGAAGACTACTGAAGCGTTGATGATCTTCATGTAGACACAAGGTTCATCAATGTTTTGGTTAAAGCCATACGACTTGATCGTAGCATCAAATCGTATGTTCGAAGATCGAGACGCCTGTTGCAATCCATAAATGGACCGATTCAGTTTGCAAACCTTTTGCTCTTTACCTTGGGCTATGAATCCCTCAAGCTGCACCATGTAAATGGTCTCTTCAAGATTTCCATTCAGAAAGGCCATCTTGACGTCCATTTGCCAGATCTCATAATTATAATAAGCTGCAATGGACCGGAGGATGCAGATCGACTTTCACATGGAAATAGGCAAGAAAGTCTCCTCATAGTTGACTCCCTCTACCTGGGTATAACCCTTTGCCACAAGTCGAGCCTTGAAGGTCTATACCTTCCCATCAGTAACCTGTTTATGCTTGTAGATCCATTTACAATCTATAGGGCGAACTCCATCAAGTTGATCTACAAGATCCCATAATAAGTTGAAGTACATCGATCCATCTCGAGATCAATGGCCTTGACCCATTCATCCCGGTCAACATCCTCCATTGCCTTCTTATAAGACAACGGATCCTCAATGTCGCCATCTGCTACCATAGTAAGGATTTTCGTGAAACCCAGATAGCGAACGGGTGGGTTTGCAATCCTCCCACTATGTCAAGGTTCCCTCAACTCTTGAGGTGGAACTGACCTACTGGATGAACTCTCATCAACAACTCTTGTTGATGTAGCGGGCTCTTCAACAACTCTTGTTGAAGTTTCAGTAGTTTCATTGGAAAGCTCATGTAACACGACTTTGCTTCGTGGACTGTGCTCCCTCAATGATCCTCCTTTAGAAAAGTAGCGTTTGTTGAAACAAACACCCTATTTTCCATCGGATCATAAAAATAACCCCCTCGTGTACTTTTGGGGTAGCCTACAAAGAGGCACAACCTCACCGTGGTTCCAACTTCTTGGGATTAGACTAAAAAACATGTGCAGGGCATCCCCAAATGCGGAAATGATGTAAACTAGCTTTACGCACATTCCACAACTTCAGAGGTGTTCTTGTAACACTCTTAGAGGGAACACAGTTGAGTATGTACACCTCAGTCTCCACTGCAAAACCCCAAAACGAGTCTGATAAGGAAGCTTAACTCATCATCGAACGAACCATGTCTAATAAGGTCCTATTTCTTCTCTCCACTACACCATTATGCTGAGGTGTACCCGACACTGAGAGTTGGGAAACGATTCCATGTTTTATCAAATAGTCCTGGAATGTGGAGTCCAAAAACTTTTCACCTCGATCTGATCAAAGTGTTTTAATCCGTTTATCCAATGCGTTTTCAATTTCAGCCTTGAACTCTTTGAACTTTTCAAAGGATTCAAACTTCCATTGTAAAAGATAAACATACCCGTACCTGGTGTAATCATCAGTAAAACTGATAAAATACTCATAGCCACCTCGGGCTCACACATTCATAGGACCACAAAGGACAGAATGTACTAACTCAAGAGGCTCTTTAGCTCTAAAACCTTTTCCAGTAAAAGGTCGTTTAGTCATCTTACCCTCAAGGCAAGATTCACACACAGGTAAAGAATTTTCTTCTAACTCACTTAGAAGTCCATTCTTCACCAATATTTCAATCCTATTGAGATTGATGTGCCCTAAACGTAGATGCCAAAGTTGGGCATTTTCTTTTGAAGAAATTCGTTGACGTTTTGATTGAGTTATGACAGTTCTGAACATTTTAGTATTATGAAGGGAATTAATGGCTAACGGCCTTAGCACATATAAATTCGATTTCAGATTTGATGTGCAAATAAAAACACCATCTTTATGAATAAACGCTTCACTCAAATTGAAAGAAATAGTGTATTTACATTGCAATAAGCACTTTATAGAAATAAGGTTCATTTTTAATTCAAGACCAATATATACATCATTTAAATTTAGTAACCTATTCTGTAAAGTCAACTGGAGCCTTACTACTGCCATAGCTCAGACGACGTGCCCGATGCCTACTCGTATTGTCATCTCACCAGCCTCTAGCTGTCGCTAAGATCTAATTCCCTGAAAAGAAGAACAAAAATGATTAGTGACACCTGAATCAATTATCCAGGCAGAATCATTATTTTCCACTAAACAAGTTTCAAGCACTAATAAATCATATTTACCTTTATCCGCCTTGGCCTTAGCCTTGGCTGCTTTCTTCTCCTTCAAATACCAAGGACAGTTCCTCTTCCAATGTCCATCTTAGTTGCAATGGAAACACTTTCCCTTAGCAACTGGTGGACGCCTTCTCGGGGCGATAGGCAGTGGATTAGCAGGTGCCTTCCTTTTTCCCTTACTACTCTTCTTCTTCCCCTTTGTAGAGTTAGAAGCATAAGGTGTAGACTTTGTTCCTGAGGTCGAATCTCTATGGAACGTCCTGGAGGATGAAGCAACATTTGCCTCACCCTTCTGCCTCTACTTACTTTTCAGTAAAGATTGGTATGTTTGCAACTCGTTGAGGAGAGTTGTAAGGTTATATTTCACTTTGTTAAGAATCACATTGCTAACAAAGTGCAGGAAGCTCTTCGGCAAAGAATGCAAGATTATGCTAACCTGGCTGCCCTCATCGATGGTAGACCCATTCAACTCCACCACATTGAAGTGGACCATTATGTTTAGCACATGTTCACAAACAGAGGTGCCTTCTTGCATTTTGGAGTTGAATATGTATTTAAGAGCCTCATGCATAAGCTATTCAGACGATTGTCCAAACATCCCCCACAGGGACTCCATGATCTCACGGGCTGAGACCGTAGGCTCATGCTTCTTGGCCAAGACGTCAGAAAGACTTGCCAAGATATAGACTCGGGCCTTCTTATTTGCCTTTGTCCATCGCTCGTATGCCTCTCAAACATTTTGAGCGGCATTAAGAGTTGGAATAGGAGGACAAGCCCCCGTGAGAGCGAACATGAGATCCTCGATGATTAGGATCGTCGTGATCATGTGTTTCCATGTTGAAAAATTGTGGCCAGTTAATTTTTTGGCACTTAACAACGATAAGGTGGCTGTAGCCATTTGAAAAAGTTGCTGAAAATACGAACAAATCTTGATTAGTTTTTGCTAAATCACTTTTAAACCAATTAATTTTGCAAAATAGTTTCAAGTACCCTAAGTTATAGACTTCTATTTTGCAATGATGCCTCAGTGAGTCAGGACAAATGCCACCGGTGGGGTGATCAGTTGCCTATTCACTGGGATGAGACATTCTCAACCATTAGGCAAAACCAACTCTTGGAACTGAACCTAATGCACTTACCATAGGGAAAAGATAGATTAAGACAAGAGACTAAGGTACCTTATCCTCTTACAGGAGATCAAATAAAGAAACGCACAAAAATGTCATCCTTTATGGGGACACTCCCAGGGTGCCTCGAGGCAATGCGCAGTAATGTTATTCAACCTAACGAGATAGACCGAGGGATATGCTCCTGCTCCCACTTACTATGAACATTCTATCCACCTTGATATTGACCTACCCAAGCACCATCCATTGGGGGGGGGGGGCACGCGAAAGGTGCCGTGAGGTCGAGGATAGATCTCACAGTGTGGAATTTAGGAGAAAAGTGAAAGGTTTAAGTGAAGCCTCTTATGCCCCAAGTACCTCCCACTGAAAGTTCTACCTAG
The DNA here is from genome assembly GCF_027475165.1 of Benincasa hispida. Taxonomy (NCBI): domain Eukaryota; kingdom Viridiplantae; phylum Streptophyta; class Magnoliopsida; order Cucurbitales; family Cucurbitaceae; genus Benincasa; species Benincasa hispida. The sequence continues at coordinate 22,712,108 of NC_143487.1, forward strand.
GGATTCATTAACCTAGACAATCCGACTACTGATTTTAGTAAGTGGTCTTTTTAAAGCCTGCTCATAAACAACGTTTGTTTATGAAATATAAACAAGTTCAAGTAGTCAAATTTAAACACTTTAATGGACTGTTCTTAACTTGCATGCATGCATCAAATCTATCTAATTCACCTTTCCAAGTAAGTTCCAAGGTAGGGGTGTTACGTTTCTGTCAACTTAAATACCCCAGCCTAGACAGAACTCGTCTTAGACAAAAGGTCGCTTATAGATAGATTTGCTACACTTTAACCTTTTATTAGCCAACTTAATCCTATTAAACTGATTAAAAGATTAAAGCCTTAGGGTTGCTAATCATATTAGAACCGTGATCTTAGGTCTATGTGATCCAAGTTTTAAACATTTTAAAACATGAATTAAACCTAAGTGAGCATGCATGTCTTTCTTATTTCTTTTAGTTCTAATTTCTCTTTAACTCTTAAAAAGAAACAACTAAAAAACATTGCACATAACGAGGCATTTATAACAATTATAAAGTAACCTACGTGTCATGCTTCATTTAATGTCCGGTCATTAGTATATAAATTTTATATAACGCGTAATAACCTAGTAAACATACTATCATTTACCCTTATACTATAAAAATTATAATATAAAGATGATGCATGTCAATGCTTTTTGTGCATACATAAATATAACTCTTATATTATATCATGCATGAGCATGCTCTTACATGATTAAAATCATGCTTCTCTAAATTATAACAATTACAATAAAGAGATGATGCATGATCAATGCATAAAACATTGATATAATATAAGAGTTATATTTACAATAACAATTACAATAACCATATGACATATAAAACATACATTGCATGTATTAAACAAATAGATTAATGGACCAGGATGAGCCTTTAAACCAAAAAAGAACGAGAATGAAAAAACCTATCTATTACATTTTTCATCGAGCAAACCGGTTCACAAGCGAACCGGGTCTTGAACCGCCAGGAGGTCTCCATCATGTAGCAATCTTTAGCAGGTAGACGATCGTTTAGCGCGCACTAGATGATAGGAACATTAGCAAACGATCGCGTAGATGACGACGAGGCTATGAAGTCTGATCGTCCATGCGATTGTGTAGTGCGACGACAGGTAAACGATTTACCTTGAGTTACTAAGCGATCGTTTAATCAGTCACTAAGCGATGAAGCTTACTGACCTAAATGATCGTCTAGCGCATTTTAAATGATATGCGAGTGTCTCATCGTCTAACCGATGCGTGCTACATGGTAAACAATTTACTTTGCGATGCTAAGTGATTGTTTAGTCAGTTACTAAGCGATGAAGCTTGCTGACTTAAACGATCGTCTAGTGCGCGCGCATTAAACGATATTCAGTGATCACATGCCCAATTGTCAACCCGATACGACCAACTCTTGATCGCATACTCCATCATTTAAACGAAGCGTTCAACCACAATCACATAGTCCTTCATCTTCACGATGCGATGGACAGTGATCGCATAGAACCTTTTCTTCACGATGCAATCAACCCTAGATCATCTCCTTCCTCGAAGAGCTGCAACCTTTGCCCAAAACATCAACGAACAACTCAAGACTTCAAGCACTTTGAATATAGACTCAATTACGATTATATATGCCAAAAAACATAGGGGCCTTTACATACAACCACAAATGTAAAAGGAATTTAAACAGACCGAGGCAATTCATCCCGTAAACATCCATTAATCCGGCATATCCAAAACAGTATTAACACTTAAAAACAGCGTAGAAATGCACACACCATGAATGTAAACGTTATTTAGTTATAACAAATGAAATTGGGTATCAGAAACCTGGCTCTGATACCAATTGAATGATCTCATACCAAGAGTTCCATGAGTAGCCTTAGATCCACAGTGACCTAAACATAAATAGATCCACAGTGACCTAAACATAAACGATATACATTCCATACTAACAGTTATGCATATTAAACTCCTCAATGGCATACTCAGAATACAATAAAACATAGAGAAAATGGGTTCATACCAGAGGAAGACTGTCTTCGTATGTGTAAACCCACAGTAGCAAAAAAACTTCCCACCGATCTATCGGCGAGTCTGTTGACTGTTACTGCATGATCCAAATGTACACGAACAAGGCCGCAGGGATAACACCACCACAAGGGAAACCCAAGTATCCTCGACGTCAAAATCCAAAAGAGTGGGCTCTAGTGAGTTTGGTAGAGGACGGAGGAGAAGACTTCGTGTAGACGATAAGCACGGGCGAGAAGAACTCTGCTATCGTATAGCGGAGACGCTTATCGTATAGTAGAGCTACACGATCGTCTAGGAAAAACTGGACGATCGTTTAGGAAAGAGGTATACAATCATTTAGAGAACGCATGAACTAGACGATCGCTTAGACGAATGAGATTCTATTGTATAAGTTCTCGCGATCGCTCTTTCACGAATTCTTTTTTGGGCGTAGGCTATCAAAAGCAGGACTAAATTATCTCTCCAAAATGAAAACGATTTTCAAACCTTAACCCGTCGATTACCTTAACCTTTACGACCCCATCTTTCCATGTTCAAACGTGAATTAATTGGTTAATTATTAAATAATTAATCAATTAATTTAATTAATAAATATAATCATATTGTATTTATATCCTATAGTTTGATATCATATATCTACTATAGTATTTTTCCTCTACTTGATATAAATCATATTTATATCTAATTTCCTCCAAAATAATGTATCTCATACATTTAGCCAATTATATCATATACAATTAACCAATCCAATTATATCATATATAATTGAACTTCCTCTAATCAATTTGAACATTTCAAATTAACCCAAACACTGGTTCTCGACTTTATCCAAACTACCCAGGTGACCTAATGGACCTATGGCTCGAAGTTCCAACGGTACGTGAATAGTTAACTAAACTCTTTAGCCACGAGATTCACCATCTGTTAACTATCAGTGATTCCACTAAAGACCAACAGCTGAACTCTTCTTACCACAGATATATTTCTGTGTCCATCGGATATAACCAATCATGAGTACAACGACCCTTCACAGATGCTCGTAAGTACAGTCGGGCCAAATTACCATTATGCCCCTGTAGTTACATCTCACCCCTTAATTACCATTGATTCCTCTAATGAACAATACAACATAGTCCAACTACATGTGAACACCTCTCGAGCCAAGAGAAGGTGTGTGGCGCCACATCGTTCAAGCCCCGGAATCAGCCCTTAAGGGAGCCATCTATCTACTTACCCCTGCCTCAGGGAAGGAGTGAATTCCATCGCGTGTAGTTAAGTTCTCAGCTCCCAAATCAGACGAAGCCCCAAAATGGTAGGTTTGAATTGGCGATATGGCCACTCGCACCCATACAAATCAAAGGACTGCCCTCAATGGCAGGAGTTCCCAACTCACTCCGGATTGAGGTCATGTTACCTATAGTCATCCTAGTGAAGTGAAGTCTCTATCATGAACGGTGTTATATAACGAGACATTAACACTTCGTGGTCAGGTCTTATACAAACTCTTTGTATAGGACGCCCTCACTCACATGTCCAAAACACGAATGATCAGGATTAGATTGTCTGTGGCAAGTCATAACATTTGTGACCATTCCACAAAGCGGGTTGCATCCGTAGCATTACCAGGATAAGGTTTCCCTCCTATATCCATATACTACAGACCATTTTGGTATCACTCAAGACATGATCCACTTGTATGTCACCACATACATGCTTGAGTCACATATAGATAACCAGGGATTTTATAATATTGGTTTATGGTAAAGAAAATAAAACAAATAACCGAGCAAAACAATAAGAGGTGAAGTAAATATCATATATTAACAATCACAAGTGTTCGTATATATTGTTTACAAACTATAGGACACGAGACTTTAGGGCATCAACCCCAATAGGTGCCACATTGTTCAAGACCCAAAATTAGCCCTTAAGGGAGCAATTTATCTACTTACTTCTACTTCGGGCAAGGAGTGAATACCATCTTGATTAGCTGAATTCCTAGCTCCCCAATCAAACGAATCCCCAAAATTGTAGGCTTGTTGAGTCGGCAATCTGATCACTGTTACCCATACAAATTAAAGGACTACCCTCATAGGCAAGAGTTCACAACTCACATAGGATTAAGGTCTTGTTACCTATGGTCATCTTGGTGAAATGAAAGTCTCTATTATGAACGACGTTATATAATGAGACTAAGCATTTCATGGTCTGGTCTTATACAAACTCCTTTGTGTAAAATATCCCCATTCTCATGTCTAATACATGAACGATCAGATCATTTATAGCACTTTACAACATTTGTAACATCTATAAAGTGGGTCATACTCGTAGTGTCACCAAGATAAAGTATCCTGTCTTATCCATATACTACAGACCATTTAGGTTATCACTTAAACATGATCCACCTGTATGTCTCCACATACATGTTTAAGTTACAATTATAATCTTGGATGTTAGTTTATTGGTTTGTGGTTAATGCAACTAAAATATCACATATTTCATAGACAAAGTGAATAAAATATCAAATATTATTAATCACACAAACTATAGAACCCTACGAGATTTAGGGCATCAACCCCAACAATCTCCCACTTGTCCTAAAGCTAGTAGGGTGCACAAGATAATAAAATAGAAGTACACAAAACAATAAACTAGGGCATAACACGGCCAGTATAAGATCTCTCACTTACCCTAGTCCAACCGTGTTCTGTCCCATAAACCTATACTTTATAGGTGACCCTCAAACACTGTAGCCGTGAGGGCCTTCGTAAACAGATCGGCAATGTTGTGCTCCGAAGCTATCTTCATGACAATCACATCCCCTCAATGCACAATCTCTCAGATGAAATGATATTTTCGCTCTATGTGCTTGTCGCACTTATGACTCCTAGGCTCACGAGAATTAGCCACAACACCACTATTATCACAATAGAGTGTGATGGGCTTTGACATGTCTGAAATAACTTCCAGATCAATCAGGAATTTCATTAGCCAAACGGCTTTCTTAGCAGCTTCATAAGCTGCTACATACCCAGCCTCCATGGTGGAGTCCGCGATGCACCCTTGCTTGATGCTTTGCCATACTACTGCCCCTCTGTTAAGAGTGAACAATGATCCTGATGCGGATTATTTAGAATCCATATCAGTCTGAAAATCAGAGTCCGCGTATCCTGTAAGGATCAAATCCTTAGAACATTACACAAGCACGTAGTCTCTCGTTCTCCGAAGATACTTGAGGATGTTCTTAATGGTTGTTTAGTGGTTATATCCTAGATTAGATTGATATCTATTGACTATCCCCACTATTTCTTAGACAAAGTAACTCCATGCTTGAAGGACAAAAGACCTTTCATTGAGTTCTGCATCGAATACTTGATCAACATCTTGTCAATATATGACGCTTGAGACAGTGCTAGCATTTTATTCTTTCGATCTCAAAAGATCTGAATACCAAGAACAAACTAAGCCTCTCCTAAATTATTCATTTGGAATTGGGTCGCTATCCAGTTCTTAACTGTAGTCAGTAAATTTACATCATTCCTAATGAGTAGGATATCATCTACATACAACACTAGGAAAACTACTGAACTGTTGATGATCTTCTTGTAGACACAAGGCTCATCAACATTTTGATCAAAGCCATAAGATTCGATCACAGTATCAAATGTTATATTCTAGGATTGAGATGCTTGTTTCAGTCCATAAATAGAGCGATTAAACTTGCAAACCTTTTTCTTTTGACCTTGGACTATGAATCCCTCGGGTTGCACCATATAAATGATCTCCTCCAGATTGTCATTCAGAAAAGTAGTCTTGACATCCGTGTTGGGATTGGTGTCCTAATTCTCCCAAGGTCTTGTAGTTTGTAAACTTTGTACACGTTGTTATTACTAAAATAAGTGTTATTTTATTTGCATTTACTCATATTCAATAAACAAAGATTCGATGTTATTGTATGTAAACTTAAGCTATATGAGATATACAAGTGGATCATGCCGTAAGTAATAACCTAAAAGGTCTGTAGTATAAGGATAAAAGAGGGATACCTTATCCTGGTGATACTACAGATACGGCCCGCTTTGCAAAGGTTTACAAGTGTTGTGAACTACTATAGATGGTCTGATCCTGACCATTCATGTGGAGACATGCGAATGAGGGTGTCCTATATAAATAGCTTATATAAGACAGAACCCCGAGATGATTCGTCTCTTTATATAATGTTATTGATGATTGAGACTTACATCTCACTAAAACGACTATTGGTGACATGACCTTAATCCTGAGTGTTTTGGGAACTCCTGTCTTTGAAGGCGGTCCTTTGATTAGTATGGGTGAGAGTGGCCAGATTGCCAACTCAACAAGCCTACTTTTTTTGGGATTTTTCTGATTGGGGAGCTGGGAACTCAGTTACACTAGACGGAATTCACGCCTTCCCCGAAGCAAGGGTAAGTAGTTAGATTGCTCCCTTAAGAGCTGATTCCAAGTCTTGAACATATTTTCCAGATCCTCTCTTCGGAAGAGAGAACCCAGTCATAGTAGGACTATGACTTATTGTTCATTAGAGGAATCAGTGGTACTTAAGGAGTTAGATATAACTATAGGGACAAAACAGTAAATTGGCCGAACTGTACTTACGAACAATCTGTGAAGGGTTATCGCACTATTGATTGGTTAATATAGACACAGAAGTATATCTATAGTGAGAAGAGTGCAGCTATCGGTCTTTAGTGGAGTGTCTGGTAGTTAACGGATGGTGGATCCCATGACTAAAGCGTTTAGTTAGTTATTCTTGTACGGTTGGAGCTAGGGGTGGAAACAGTTTGGTTTGGTTCGGTTTGGTGGTCAAATCGAACCGAATCGAATTTTTTAAAATGTGAAACCGAATCAAACCGCATATACGGTTCGGTTCGGTTTCAAATTCAGTTTTGGAATTTTTTAAAAATCCATGTTATATTCTTTTTTAATTAGAAAATGGTTCAGTTCAGTTCGGTTTTAAATTCAATTTTGTTCTTTAAATTAAAAGCGGTTCGGTTTTAAAATCGGTTTTACTCTTTTTTAAAAAAATATATAAATAAATAAATATATATATTAGTTAAAAACGGTTCGGTTCGGTTTCAAATTCGATTTTCGAAATTGAAACCGAACTGAACCGAATTAATTCAGTTTCAAAATTTCTTTAAATCGGATTGAACTGCATTTTTTCGTTTCACTGGTTTTTCGGTTGTTTGGTTCGGTTTTTAGAAACGGTTTGGTTTTTTGCGGTACTAATGACCACCCCTAGTTGGAGCTTCAAACTACAGGTCTATAAGGTTCCCTTGGTAGCTCAATGGGTTCAAGTAAAGAATCAGATTTTGGGGTTAGTTTGAAGTGTTAAAATTAACAAGAGGAAATTCAATTATATATGATATAATTGGTGTGATGTATGAGATACATCAAGTGGAAGAATTAATGTAAATATGATTACATTAAGTACCATAAAATAGAAAAAGAACTATGGTTTGTATGTTTCATGAGATGAAATATTAAAACTATAGGTTATAAATACAATATGGTAAGTTGGTTATCATATTTATTTATAATATATTAACTATATGATAATTAAATTATTTTTCTCTAATAACCGATTGAGTGGGAGGTTATTGGAATTTTTATGGTAAACGTGAAATAAAAGAAAAATTGTTTAAAGTGAAGACCTTAGGTCATGCTAGTTAAGTACTTCTCAACCCATTCGGAAATTTAGCTACTCATGCGAAATTTGAAGAGATTGAATAGATGTTGAGATGAGAATTCCATTTTATAAATAAAGTCAGAATACAAATCAACAATGGAAAGTAGGGATAAGAAGCCCAGTAGAAATGTCTTGCTTCCCAAGGCTTTTACACTGTCCTTTTACTTTACTCTGTTCAGAAGAATATCCTTGCTTTCGCGAATGTCAGCCCTCTCTCCTTCTACAGCACTTCTCAGTAGTCTTTCGAGCTAACCAGGAACGATTTCTCGGTGTCTTCTTCTCTTCGCTCGCCTTCGCCTTCTAAGTATACGAACAATTACAGAGTAATGGTTAACTAGTTGTATATTCTATCTTCTATGTATATGACGAACTGTGTCTAACTCGTTCGAACTCCTTTGACGATGGTGGCCTTTGGTGTTTATAGAGTTCAAGGTGAAGAGGCTTTTCTCTCTAATGATTGTCATTAAATCTTCTGTCTGACGTGCCGATTAATGATCACCGAAAAGTTGAATGTACTTGCTACAGTGTGTCGTTAACGACTTGTCAACTAAATTGGGATTCGACTGTCATCAGCTTTCCATCCCATCATGATTTATTAAGCTTTCACCTTGATACGCCGTCTTTATACGGCCACCTTCTTGAGAAAATTCTCACGAGCGCATATGGTTGCATAGCTTTGCGGTCCAATCTTTTAATGTGTGCGGTCCCCGAATTCCTTGGATCGTAATTTGCTTTGCACTAATGCATTTTTCCTGCACAGAATAAGTGAATTAGCTATTTTTATGCGATGGGCGCATGCGATCGCAATATTCTTAGTTTAACGCGTTTGGACATGATTTTGTATATTTTTACTATCGCATTCCCACATTGCTTTATACCTTTGCGCTGTAATAACGTGCATTTTTGTCCGTTATCACACCCCCAAATTTAAAACAATGCTTGTCCTCAAGCATAAACTAAAGATTTTCTTTAGAGTGTCAGCCACCTTTTCCTTACCTAGATTTCTAAAAGGTGCCTTATTCAAATTTTATGAACCAAAATCTTCTTAATTTCTATCCTGGTCTCTTCTTAAAATATTTCTAAAACTTAGGGACCGCAAGTTTAACTTTCAAAAATACTTTACTTGTTTCCAGAACATCGAATGATTTATTTCAAAACTTTCTCGCGATGCAAGTCTCCTCCGTGATATATCTTGACTCTTTGCCCGTTGACTTTGAATGCGTTGGTCTCGTCCTCATTGGTTAACTCAACCACTCCATGCAAAAATACCACTTTGATTATAAAGGGACCGGACCATCGTGACTTTAATTTTCTGGGAAAAAGTCGTAGCCAAGAATTATATAACAAGACCTTTTGTCCAACTTGGAGATTCGTCTTGCATAGTTGTTTATCATGCCAACATTTTGCGCGCTACTTGTAGATTTTGGCATTTTCATATGCTTAAGTTCTCCATTCGTCTAGCTCGACCAATTAAAATTTTCTTGCCTCCCCTGTGGTCTTCAAATCAAAATTGAGCTTCTTCACTGCCCACATTGCTTTGTGCTCCAATTCAAGCAGTAAGTGGCATGCCATTCCAAACACCAGCGCATATGGGGACATGCCTATAGGTGTTTTATAGGCGGTCCTATATGCCCACAAGGCATCGTCCAGCTTCATGGCCCAATCTTTGCATAAAGGCTTCACCACCTTCTCTAAGATCAGCTTGATTTCCCTATTGGACACCTCAGCTTGGCCATTTGTCTGTGGATGGTATGCGGTGGCAACCTTATGGTGGATATTATACTTGAGCAGCAATTTGTTGATGACGCCATTGACAAAGTGGGAGCCTTCGTCACTTATTATGGCACGTGGGGTGCCAAAACGAGTGAAGATATTTCTTCACAAGAATCTAGAGACTATCGTTGCATCGTTTACGACACACGATACCGCTTCAACCCATTTGGACACATAATCGACAACCAATAGAATGCATTTGTGACCATTTGATGGTGGAAATGGTCCCATGAAGTCTATGCCCCATATGTCGAATAGCTCCAATTCTAAGATAATATTCATTGGCACCTGTCACATTTCATTGAATAGTCTCTCGCGTCCTTGAATAAAGATGGCCAAAAATATCCACTTTGTAACACTTTTGCTGCTGTGCGTTAACCTTCAAAATGTCCACCATATAGTGAGTCATGGCATTGAGATAGTATGTGCTGGTGAGCAGTCTCTGGTACACATAGACGCAAGATCTGGTCTGACCCCCTCTTGTAAAGATTTGGCTCGTCCCTATAATAAGATTTACATTCGTGCATAAGCTGCCTCTTTTGGTGGGCTGTGTAATTTTTCGCGAATTGTTCACAGACCAGATAATTGACCACATCTGCGTACCATGGTAATTCTTCAATTTTGAACAACTGCTCATCTGGGAAGGTTGCGTTCACCTCTAACTAGTTGCGGTCGACTTTCGGATTTTCTAATCTTGATAAGTGGTCTGCCACCTGGTTCTCCGTCCCCTTGCGATCAATGATTTCTATGTTGAATTCTTGAAGGAGGAGAACCCATCGAATCAATCTCGGCTTTGCATCTTTCTTTGTCATTAAATATTTGATTGTCGAGTGGTCGATGTGAATGATCACTTTGATTCCCAAAAAGTAAGCTCTAAATTTCTCCAGTGCAAATATCTTCGCAAGAAGTTCTTTTTCAGTGGTAGTGTAATTCGTTTGGGCGGGGTTCAAGGTTCTACTCACATATGCGATGGGGTGTAGCATTGTTTTCTTCTTTTGTGCTAGCACTGCCCCCATCGCATAACCGCTAGCGTTGCATATCAGCTCAAATGGCCACGTCCATTCAGGTGCAATCAACATAGGTGCGGTTATTAATGCTTTCTTTAGTACCTTGAATTCATTGAGGCACTGTGTATCGAAGTCAAATGTTCTGTCGGCCTCCAACAATGCACTCAATGGTCGAGCAATCTTCGAAAAGTCCTTCACAAAACGTCGATAAAATCCTGCATGTCCCAGGAAACTTCTGACAGCCTTCATATTTGCTGGAGGTGGGAGCTTTTCAATGGCCTCAATCTTTGCCTTATCCATCTCCAGCCCTTCCTTGGAGTCTTTGTGATCGAGCACAATACCTTCATTCACCATAAAGTGGCACTTCTCCCAGTTCAGCACAAGATTTGTCTCTTTACATCTCCTTAGTATCTTTTCCAAATTGTTTAGACAGACTTCATATGTTTGCTCGTAAACCGTGAAGTCGTCCATAAAAATTTCCACTGAATCTTCAAGATACTCAGAGAAGATGGCCATCAAGCACCTCTAGAACGTGCTCAGTGCATTGCATAATCTGAATGGCATGCGGCGGAAAGAAAACGTTCCGTAGGGGCAGGTGAATGTGGTTTTCTCTTGGTCTTCAGGAGCAATCATTATTTTTTTGTAACCCGCATACCCGTCCAAAAAGCAGAAGTAATCATTTCCTGCTAGGCGGTCTAGCATCTGGTCAATAAAAGGCAAAGGGAAATGATTCTTCTTCGTCGCCGCATTCAGTTTGCGGTAGAACATGCAGATCCACCAGCCAATGACGGTCCTCATTGGTATTAATTTATTACTTGCATTTGGGACTACTGTTATCCCTCCCTTCTTGGGCACACATTGCATGGGGCTGACCTACGTGCTATTGGCGATTGGATAGATAATTCCTATGTCCCACCATTTGATTATCTCATTTTTCACAACCTTCTTCATTGCAAGGTTTAGTCTACGTTAAGGTTCGATGACCCTTTTTGGTTTTCTTCGAGATGTATCCTGTGCATGCAATATACAGGGCTGATTTCTCTTCTATCTGCTAGTGTCCATCCTATTGTTTTTATATACTTCTTTAGGATGTTAAGCAGTGCATTTTCTTGTTCTTCTTGAAGCGTAGAGGAAATTATCACTGGCAAAGTTTCATTTTGCCCCAAGAAAACATACTTCAGGTGGCTTGGCAAGGTTTTTAATTCCATGATGGGTGGTTGTTCCAAGGAAGGTTGTTGTGCTTTTCTCTCTTCATTCAACGTCAGTTTTTCTTCTTTGGTCGTTATTTCCAAATCACATTGCAGGTTACTACGGATGCGGTCGCATCCTCTTTTTCATTTTCATCTTCGGACTCTTCTTCTTCATTACAACTAAGTTCATTGTCGGAATCTGTTAGGCCTTCTTCTTCTAGATACTTCATGGCTTTAATAATGTCAAACCTGAGCTTTTTTCCATTCACACTCAACGTGATCTCTCCCTTATACACATCGATTTGGGCGCGACCAGTGGATAAAAATGGTCATCCCAAGATGATGGGTACATCCTTGTTCGCTTCGTAGTCGAGAATGATGAAGTCCGCCGGTAAAATAAATTTGTTGATTGAGACCAGGACATCCTTCACCTTCCCCTCTGGATGAACTAAGGACATGTCCACCAGCTGGAGAGTCACCATCGTGGGCACCAGCTGCCCCACATTTAATTGTTTGAAAATTGAAAGGGGCATTAAGTTGATACTAGCCCCAAGATCGCAAAGCGCTTGACCTATATATATCCTGCCAATTGAGCAGGGTATCGTCAAACTTTCGGGATCGTGCATTTTTGGTGGAATTATGGTATTTCACTTTTGTGTTAACGCCACCATTGCGAACTTCCTTGTGCTCCTTTTCTTTGTCACCATGTCCTTCAAAAGCTTAGCATACTTTGGCATTTGTTCAATCGCTTCAATGAAAGGGATGTTGATGTGCAGCTACTTTAACATGTCCATGAAACGATGATACTGCACTTCATCATTTTTCTTTTTCTTAAGTCTCTAAGGGAATGGTGGCAACTATACCTTCATGGTTCCCTGTTCCATAGGCTTAAAAGTGGATGCAACTTCTGGTTCCATCGACTCATTTTCTTCTGGTTCCTCTTGTGTCAACGGGGTCTGGGATTACATCACAACTGGAGTAGTCCTACTTGGCTTCGTCTTCTCTTTCGCTATTTTCTTCCTGATTCGCAAAGTCACAACTTGACGTTGCTCTTTTCCCATGTTCCCCGGGTTGCGAGGGAGCTCGGTTGAACTCGGCAACGCCCCTTGCGGTCTACTTTTTAGCTCGCCCGCAATTTGTCCTATTTGAATTTCGAGATTGTTGATTTATGTCGCCTGATTCTGGAGTACTGTTTCATTCTTCTCAATATACTGCTTTAATAGGCTCTTCAGGGATGAAGACGGCGGCGCCAGTGAGCTATTAGCTTGATTTCGTGATTGACCATTTGTTCGTGGGAAAAATCCTGGCGACCCTTCTTTTTATGTCATCGGTTGATAATTTCGTTGTTGATTTTTCCACGCAAAGTTAGGGTGGTTTCTCCACCCGAGGTTGTAAGTGTTAGAGAAAGGATTATTTTTTACGAAATAAACAGATTACGGATTCCTCGAACATTCCTCCATCAGATGGGCTTCTCCACAAGTGGCATAACTTGCGCTCATCTGATCGATTGCGTTAACTTTCCCTCTTTGCATTCCCAGGCTATTGATTGTGATTCCTTGTATCAGATTCATCATCGCATTCATTTGATTTTGTAGGGATTTGATGGCCCCATTGCTTACGTCACCTTCTCTAATTTTAAGTCGTTGAACGCTTTCTCTCCAATCTTCGTGGTTCTTTGATATGCGATCAAGAATATTTTTAGCCTCATCATACGTTTTGTCAAGTAGACCTCCAGCTGCTGTCACATTGGCAACCGTTTATGATTCAGGGTTCAAACCATAATAAAATATTTCCATTTGGAGACAGTCAGGTAAGTCATTGTGCAGAAAATCTCGCACTAGTCTCTTAAACCTCGCCCAAGCATCGTTGAACAATTTGTCAATATCCTATTCAAAATTTGTAATCAACTTCCTTCTTCTTGCGTTCTCTGTTGGGGGGAAGTATTTCTTCATGAACTTCTATACTACTTGTTCCCAAGACGTTATCTCCCCTGGTTCAAGAGTATAGGCCCATTTCCTTGTCTGATCGCACAATGAAAATGGGAACAACGTTAGTCGAACTTCTTCAGCTGAGATGTTTGGGAACACAAAAGTATTGCAGATTTCAATAAAACTCCGAAGATGGGCGTGCAGGTCCTCACCACGCCTTCCACCAAACTGTCTGGCCGTCTGAATCATTTGCAACATAACCGGCTTCATCTCAAACCTCGTTCGTCCAGGGCTGGCCTCATGATTCTTGGGGAGAAATCATAGAGGTTAAGCGATGCATAGTCCCGGATGGGCCTATTGCGATCGTTTTCTAGGAAAATGGGGTTTTCCATGATATTAATCGTGTTTGTTGCTCTGTCTTCCGGTTGTTCCGCCATATTGGGATTTCTTTCTTGTTGTTGTCAACGATTATTTCTTCGTCTTCTTTTGAACGTTCTTTCAATCTCTAGGTCGTAGTTGGGCTCAGGAACTTGTCCTTCGCTCATACAACACCTACTTCTTCCCTTACCAAAGGAGAGGTAGTGCACAAAGGTTCCTAGTAAAACCCAAGTATAAATCTGACTAAGTTTCCTGGTAAGTCTAGGGTCGAACACAGCAACTACTGAGATACTATGCGTTGGTAAATTTTGATTCCTTTGCGGTGGCAAAAACAATTAAGTTTGGTTGGTATTTTGTTTAAGTATAAATTCTATGCGACAGAATTGAATAAAGAGTTGATGATAGCGAAAGTTACAATGAGTATGCGAGGAACGGGTTGAGAAGGGATTTAGCTAACACTTTCTAAGATTGCATTCAAGTTATGTGATCATGCTACATGCAGACAACAGCATGTCATCTCTCAATGCAAATGCCATAGTTCCTATTTCTAGGACGCATGCGATGTATACGATAATGTCGATAGGACTTATGTCTAAGCCTCTATTCTTGTCTATGCGATGATGAATGATACACACATACACAAGGTGACCGCATACTATTATAACCTATTTCCAGGGTGCATGCGATGCATAATAGCAAACAGAACTTATGTCTAAGTTTCTATCTCTTGCTTATGCAGTTCTAATCTGACTCTCTCAAGCCTAGATTCTAACCTAACTCTATCAAGTCTAGGTTCTTTCTTTAGACTACTCTCCCAAGTATCTCTAAAGGGTGACTGGCGCATACATAAGACAAGATGATCGCATAAAGTGAAGACCTTAGGTCATGCTAGCTAAGTACTTCTCAACCCATTCGGAAATTTAGCTACTCATGCCAAATGTGAAGAGATTAAACAGATGTTGAGATGAGAATTCTATTTTATAAATAAAGTCAGAATACAAAACAACAATGGAAAGTAGGGATGAGAAGCCTAGTAGCAATATCTTGCTTCCCGAGGCTTTTACACTGTCTTTTTACTCTACTCTGTCTAGAAGAATATCCTTGCTTTCGCAAGTGTCGGCCCTCTCTCCTTCTGCAGCGCATCCCGACAATCTTTCGAGCTAACCAGGAACGATCTCTCGACGTCTTGTTCTCTTCACTCGCCTTCACCTTCTAAGTATATGAACAATTATAGAGTAACGGCTAACTAATTGTATATTCTATCTTCTATGTATATGGCGAACTGTGTCTAACTCGCTCGAACTCCTTTAACGATGGTGGACTTTGGTATTTATAGAGTTCAAGGTGAAGAGGCTTTTCTCTCTAATGATTGCAATGATGGGAGGTCATTAAATCTTCTGTCTGATGCGCCGATTAATGGTCACCGAAAAGTTGAATGTACTTGGTACAGTGTGTCGTTAACGGCTTGTCAACTAAATTCAGATTCGACTGTCATCAGCTTTCCGTCCCATCATGATTTATTAAGCTTTCACCTTGATGCGTCGTCTTTATGTGGCCACCTTCTTGAGCAAATTCTCGTGAGCACATACGATCGCATGGCTTTGTGGTTGCAATCTTTTAATGCGCACGACTGTCGAATTCCTTGGATCGCAATTTGCTTTGCGCCAATGCATTTTTCCTGCACAGAATAATTGAATTAGCTATTTTTATGCGATGGGCGCATGCGATCGCAATATTCTTAGTTTAACGCTTTTGGACATGATTTTGTATATTTTTACCGTTGCATTCTCACATTATTTTTACCGTCACATTGTTTTTCCCACATTGTATATTTTTACCTTTACGCTTTTGGACATGATTTTGTATAAACTAAAGATTTTCTTTAGAGAGTCAGCCACCTTTTCCTTACCTAGATTTCTCGAGGTTCCTTATTCAAATTTTATGAACCAAAATCTTCTTAACTTTTATCCTGGTCTCTTTTTAAAATATTTCTAAAACTTAAGGACCGCAAGTTTAACTTTCAAAAAGACTTTACTTGTTTCCAGGACATCGCATGATTTATTTCAAAACTTTTGTTTTAACCGGGGTGTTCTCAAATGATTTTTATCCTTGCGCAATTTAGATATTCTTTTTGTGACCTTGTGCTGATCCAAGCGCCTAGCCTTCGTTTTGGCTTGCCCCCACGGGTGTCATGCGAGCATCCAACTACGAGCAAAGCGCTCTTTCCCAGTCTAAACTCATGCCCATTCGGCAGTGGAGTTTCGATCACTTGATTTATGCATTGATCACAATTCCTACCTTCGTTTTGGCTTGCCCCCACAGATGTCATGCGAACATCCAACTACGAGTAGGATCCGATCTCAACGTTATGATTTTTTTTTTTTTTTTGTGTCTAAAAGTAGCAAGGTTGAAAATAAATACTGGCACCCCCAAATTTAAATGCAGCAATGTCCTCATTGCTGATAGACTGAAATGATTCATGCGATATTCTTAGGAGGTTTCGTAAAAGTTAGTTTGAAAGAAAGCTGGTGGACTATTAACTTCTAGAAATATTTCATGAATTGACTGTCCTGAAATTAAGTTTATTCTAGTACATGCAATGAGAAATAGAGGCATGTGTTTCATCATTGAAATCATAATTGGTATGCAAAATAAATGTGGTGACTAGCTAAAGTAATCAACATTTAATGATTACGCCAACTAAAGAGGATGCGATGATAGAATTTTCAATGTTAAAAATGAGATGCGAGAGTGAAAAATTTGGAATAGAAAAGTCAAAGAAAGATACAACCCCCAAATTTGCTTTGGTACACGATCAAGGAGACGCGTTACTTCACCCCGACGGTTCAAAACCTGGTTCGCTTGTTTGAATTGGAGACTCATTGCTATTTTTAATAGTTAGCTTTGTTTTTTCTTTTTCTTTTTCTTTTTTTTTTTTTTTTGAGGATTTAAGGCTAATTATCCCGGTTCATCAACTTTTATTTAATGTACATGAGATGTATGTTGATTTATATGCCATAGTGTATGACGTATAGATTTAAAACCCACCTTAGGTTATGCATTTTATTCATGCATCATATATTTTAAGTGTTATAATATTGTTATTGGCATGATGATGTTACAAGAAAGCATGTGCATGTATCAAGAAATATAAGAGTTATATTTATGCATGCATTAAGCATATTCATGCATCATTTTTATATTATAAGAGTTATTGTATAAGGGTGTATGGAAGCATGTATGCTTGGTTCATTGCTTTGTTGTATAAGTGTTATACATCAGTAGTAATGAATGAACAATGCATGGAGCATGACACTTAGGCTTGTTTATAAAAAGTTATGAATGTCTTATATGTGTTGCTTCACATTGTGGATGGTTTTGGTTGTTTCCTATTATAAGTGTTATAATGGAAATTAGAACTAAAATCAATAAGAAAGAGTTGCATGCAAACTTAGGCGAACTAATGCTTTTAAAAGGGTTTTAAAATTGGATTGAGATAGACCTGAGTTCAAGGTTCTAATGCAATTAGATACCTAAGTTTAATCTTTTGAATCTGTTTAATAGGTTTAAATTGATTGGCATAAAAGATTAAATTTGTATTAAATCTATCTACAAGGGACCTTTTGTCTAAGGCGGGTTCTGTCTAGGCTGAGGCATTTAAGCTGACGAAAACAGAACACCCCTACTTAGGAACCTACCTGGAAAGGTGAGTTAGATAGATTTACTACAAGTATGGGACAAATGATCAAAGACTTCGTTAAAGAATTTAATGGATGATGATCAAAAGTTGTTCAACTTTCCAAGGTAAAAGTTACTCTTGGGCAAACCTAAAAAGTCACTTGGCTAAAATCCTTAGTCGTGTTTTTTCTAGGCAAACTAAACCCTAGGTTATAAAATGCTCAATGATTCCACTCACGTTTCTCCTTTAATGTTAACGCCGTGAGATTCATGCTTGGCCTCATGGTGCCCTAGAAGCATCCCCTTTCGGATGGTGTTTGCATGAATCAATATCAAGGTGGACAGAGAGAGTGTTTATAGTAAGTGGGCAAGGGATGTGTGTCAACACGTCATGCAGTCACCTTCATTGGTTCGCACCATGAGATCTTCTTGCACTCCCTCGTGTCGCCCTGGGAGCATCCATATTCGGATGGGTTTTGTGCAGTTGGACAATATCAATGTGAACTCCAAAAATGGATAGGGTCATTTTAGTTTTTGCCCAATAAGATTTTTTTCCCTTCGGATTGGCTACTTGGAGTGGAACTCTAGGGCCAAAAATGAAGGGTCACACTTATGGGAAATTGTCAAGAAAGTTAATGATTTCTTGACAAAATTAATGATGGCTAGTCATTATAGGAGCAGGAGTTGTTCTGGTATTAATGACTGGTTGAGAATGTCTCAATTTAGAGGAGGGATAAATTGACTACGCTTTGGTGGCTTTTGTCCGAAACATTATGAGCGTCATTGTGAAACTAGATGTCACACGGGGTTCATTTCAGTTTTGCTAAACTATATTGGATGTTGTTTTTCAACGAGTATTTGCTAAAATCTAATGTAGGTTAATATGTTTCTTTTTCAGCAACATGAATGATTTTTAGTTAGTTGCCTTTAGTTTGACCGGTTACATACATTGGAAATAGTTCGTTCAAACATATTTCATGGTAAACGACCTCAAAATTGTCATGGTTGAGGAGTGCCCTCAAGTCCCAACCCTTGATGCACCGCGAAATGTTCGTAATGCATATAAGGTGTGGATGAAGGCTAACTTATTGGTCCGACTTCACATTTTGGCCATCATACCTGAGGCATTGGCTAAAAAGGTTAAGAACATGGTCATTGCACGTAAGATCATGGACTCCTGCAAGAATTGTTTGAACATCAGTTCTCACTTTTTGAGCAAAAGGGGATGGATGACAAAGAAACCAGTAACGTCAGTTCCCAAGATAACCTCCAGTTAGAGAAAGCAAATTTTGCTAACTGTGATGAAGTTCATCGACAAGAAGTGTTCTCTGAAATGGAACTTGGAGCTTATTTAGGTTCTGATACAGATCCCACTACTCCCTAGAAGAGGAAGAAGTCTAAAGATAGTAAATGTGACTTATTTGTCATGGAGACATGTTTGGTACAGAATGATGATTCTGCTTGGATACTTGATATAGGTGCTACTAATCATGTCAGTTCTTTTTATCAAGGATTTAGTTCCTAGCAAATGTTGCAAGAGGGAGAGTTGACTCTTTGAGTCGATACTGGTGAGGTTGTTTCAGCTGTTGTTGTAGGTAGGCTAAAGTTATTTTTGGACAAGAAACGTTATCTATTACTGGATAATGTTTTTGTAGTTTCTCATATCAAGAGGAACTTAATCTCAGCTTCTTGACTCATTGAACAAGGTCATACCATCGCCTTTCCTGAGAATAAAGTGTTTGTTTTCAAGAATAGTATGTGTTGTAACGGTAAAACGCTAAGGGTATGATGTTCTATGCCTATAATGATGCGATACTACTTCTAGATATGTGTTAATTATGGATGTTCATGTAGTATACCATGCGTTGTCACAAGTTTCCTTATGATGGAACCAAGTGTAATTCCATTGCAAGTTTCTCGGTGTGATCTGAGGTCGAACATGGGGACTGATTTAGGTTATTGCGGTATGTTCATGATATATGCAACCGGGTTTCCAATCTTTAAAAGTGTGTGTGTACAGGTATATAAGTTGCAATAAAATAAAGGAAAGCAGTAAAGATGCGATAATAACATAAAAATACGGTAAACCTAAGCTAGATGATACAAGATACAGGCTTCATGTACAAGATGCTGGGTCAAGGCTGGCTGTGAAAGTTATCCAAAGACGTGGGATGCGATGGCAAGTCTTATGAACAGAATAGAAAGAGAGAGACAAATAATATAAACAACGCAAGTTCTTAATTGCATTGAAGCTACAAATATTGTTCCGCTCTTCTCTTGGCGTACACCTCTTAGTGATCGGCCGCACTCCTACATGTCTGTGGTGAAACAAAGACTAACGTAATGAATGCAAGGTTGCTTCCATGTCTGGAAGTACTACTCGCTTTAGTTAACTCATTCTTCTTACCTTCTCTCGATAGATCATAATAGCATCCCTACTTCTGCTCTCACAAGTGAAGATGTCATCTAGCATGCCTTAGCTAAACGCATTTTATATTTTTAACATAGGTTAAGTACTTGATTAATTCATATTGCTTATTAGGGAATTAAGAAGACATCATGAAGAAAGTGATTGATGGGAGAACGAAATAAGACAAAAAATGGTAAATGAAAGCTATCGAAACATTTAATATCTCTATTAAGTGTTTGATACAAACAAGTGCCAATGTCTTGGCACAGATTTGATGGAGATCTGCTTGCCGAATAGGATGGATTTTATGGTAGGAAGAGCTTCCCTCTCAGACTTGCTCCACTGGTAGCAGGGATTTTTGCACAAAGCTTCTGATTGGGTGTTTGGCAGGTTAGATCTGAGATTCACCTCTCACCTTTATCTTGTCTTCTTCCCAGATTTCTTCTCTTAAGCACTAGGCTCAGCCTTTTCTCTTTACAATCTAGTAGCACTTAGCCCCGTATCAAGTAGCATAAATTTTCTCTGAAATCTATGGGGTATTTATAGGTGCAGATCTTTGACTTCGATCTTATGGTATCCACTTGATGGTTATGGTAATTCCATAGATGAAGGGATATTATTCCTTTTGTTATGCAATCAGACTGTCAATTCTACACAACCGTTAGTTGTGCACGTGTCTCAATCCTCCACTTTTGCGTTGCTCAGCTGCATCTTTCGATCATGGGTTCGCATGCGGTGTCGTTTTTATTACCGCATGCGGTTGAAACACAACTCTGGATCGACTGTCACATTGTGCCGTCATTGCAATAATCATCTCTTCATTGTTGATTGACGGGCGCAATGTGACAGAGATGTGTTAATCAGTTTCTCGTGAGCCTTGAGCGCAAGCGGTGACTTGGTCTCCTGCAAAACTGAGTAAAATTCGGCTTGTCTTCCATCTTTATGGTGTTAGTGGGTGTAATTGCAAACATTTACAATTATTGTAATACTAGGCTAATTTTCATACAATTGGTGGATATTTACTAACTTTTGGCCGCAATATCTAGATAAGGTGGCATAAATAACTTGTATTTCTACAAGTTATCAGTATGGAGATTGGTTTTGGTTCAATGGAAAATAACTTATATGTACTAAGGTCGTTAGTCATTAAAGGCTTGTTTAATACTGAAATGTTCAATATGGCGACAATTGCAAAAAGACCAAAGGTTTTTCCTTAAGAAAACACCCATCTTTAGCATCTAAGGTTAGGTCACATCAACCTCAATAGGATTGAGAAGTTGGTGAAATGTGGACTTCTAAAGTGTTTAGAAGAAAACTCCTTGCCGGTATGTGAATCATGCCTTGAAGGCAAGATGACCAAATGACCTTTTACTGGAAAAGGTTATTCAGCTAATGTAACCTTGGAGCTTATACATTCAGACCTCTATGGTCCGATGAGTGTTAGAGCTCGAGGTGGGTATGAATATTGAATCTCTTTCATAGATGATTATTCAAGATGTGGGTATCTATACCTAATGCAACATAAGTCTGAAGCTCTTGACAAGTTCAAGGAGTATAAGGCTGATGTTGAAAACTTGTTAGGAAAGAAGATAAAAACACTACGATCTGATTGTGGTGGAGAGTATATTGACCTCCAATTTCATAACTATATGATAGCACATGGAATTACGTCCCAACTCTCAGCCTCGCGTACACCTCAGTAGAATGGTGTATCAGAAAGGAGAAACAGAACCCTATTGGACATGGTTCGGTCTATGATGAGTTATGCTCATCTTCCAGATTCATTTGGGGATTTACAGTGGAGACTGGATGTTACATTTTGAACAACGTTCCCTTGAAAAGTGTTTCTAAAACAACTTTACAGATACGGCCCACTTTGTAGAGGTTTGCAAGTGTTGTAAACTACTACAAATGGTAGATCTTGACCATTCATGTGGAGACATGCGAGTGAGGGTGTCCTATACAAAGAGTTTGTATAATACCGAACCATGAGATGACTAGACTTTGTATATAACGCCATTGATATTGGAGACTTACATCTCACGTAAATGACCATAGGTGACACAATCTCAATCCTGAGTGTTTTGGGAACTTCTGCCTTTGAGGGCAGTTCTTTGATTAGTATGGATGAAAGTGGCCAGATTTCCAGCTCAACATGCCTACCTTTTTCGAGACTTGTCTGATTTGAGAGCTAGGAACTCAATTACATAAGATAGAATTTACTCCTTCCCCAAAGTAGGGGTACGTAGAGAGATTGCTCCCTTAAGGGCTAATTTTGAGGCTTGAACATAGTGGCCACAACTTCTCTTTAGAAGAGAGGACTCAGTCATAGTAGGACTATGACTTATGTTCATTAGAGGATTCAGTGGTACTTAAGGAGTTATAGTTATGATATGATCGGTATGATGTATGAGATACATCTAG